>NW_027526323.1:175000-298549 GCF_048455015.1 Haemaphysalis longicornis
CCAAAGTGCTTCATTTTAGGACAACCTGAGACAAGGGCAAATGCGCATGGCTTACGCACGTGTACAAAAGCGACCTACTTCCTGCGTTTGATATGTTCATCTCATGTTCGTCTCACTCGCGCTGCTTCTTCTTTTTCACTTTTAAAGCAAAAGGTTTCTTTTGGGGCCCGATGGCTTTCTGTTTAAAAACTAATGAATTGCCCCATTGACCGACTGGTCAGCCGGAAAGCTATGATAGGATCTCTGGATACACGGCGTGTGGGTTAAAAAGGGCTTTCGTTGTGTCAAAACGGTTACTTCCAAATCGCTAAAGAGGAGCGGTTCTGCATAAGACAGTACACGCATCGATCACTAAGAAGACGTAGTCTAATATTATACCTTTATCTCATAACCATCTAGATCGGGGGTCGGAAACGTTTCGATACGGAGGCTAAGGTTGCGTGAAGCCGACAAATAGAGGGGGGGGGGGGGGGTGTCTGCAACTTTAAAGTAACGTACCAAAGCGGAATATAACGCAACAGGAATTGGAATGATGAAATAGAAACTGGAATGCCAAAAGTGTCATGTAGTCTTCCATGCAGGAAGTGACAAGAATAGGGGTGGGGGTGGGAGAGAGGTGCAGTCTGACGTCGAGCCAGGAGCCGCATAATACTACGGTCCATATAACCGTAATAATACCGTCACGGGGATCGCATGCAGCCCGCGTTGCTGACTACTATTCACCTAGATCGTTCGTAGATGTGTTTACTTAGTGCGCTAAAAATCGTCGTAGTGGTTCGTTGCTCGTTTGCGATTTGGGCATTTGCAGGTTTGACGTTCGATTAGACGCACTTTCAGCGAAGGTTGGGCGCAGTTTTCGCTTTCGCGTTGCTCTCAACGTTCTACAGGAAGGAGTATGAATATTGCCATGGGAGAGGACAATTTCCGCCCCGCCATGGTCCTCCCAACAAAAGACGACAAGGATGAAGCTCGGTGCGGGGTGCAGCCAGCCCGGGCTCAGTTATGGCGGCATGAAAATAGTTGTTCGCTTCATGTAAATATATCGCTTCCTCACCACATGGTTCGTGTCATCGGCCGCCACGTAACAATATTTTCAGGATCTTACTCAATTACATTCTCAACCTTGTTAACCACGCACTTTCGCACGCGACCAGCCTGCTGTTTATAAGAAAACCACGTGCACGAAGAAAGCGAAAGAGCATTGCATCAAAGACTCGTACAAAGCAAAGCGAAATGGCATGGTGATCCTCGCCTTTGCCATTAAACGCCAAGGAAAGCCGTGTGAATGCTGGCGTAGGTTCAGGCGCAAATGAAAAATTACACGGCACTGCCCGGCTTTATTTCGACTTCTATCTCTGCAAACACTTTGCACAGCGGCACAGCCACGAATGTTTCACGGGGGTGTTATACCCCACCAGCAAAAAAAAAAAAAAAAAAAACCTCAGAGGAAATGCAGCCTGCGTGCAAACACCATTCAATTTTTATTTTTTCTATCTAGGTTGCTTCCTTTTATGCCGTATAATGATATGCCGATGCGGGGTGCGAACACCGTGGACGAATAAAAAATGCCGCAATAGTGAGAGGACAGAGGGGGAACGTGCCCCGCAGAAAATTTCGGGGGCTGTTCTGACACCGAAACCCCCCTCCGTCAACCCCCGGCCCCCAATCGGCTACGCCCCTGACTCTGCATTTAAATCAGTGCCGAAGGACAAACTGCGCCACACATGTTATGCAAACATGTTTTTGTGTAGTCAAACGATTACTAGGACCACCAAAACCATTTGCACATCCGCATTAACAAGTGCGTAGAGAAGTACACGGGTGGACGACTGGTGCTACGACGAATTTTCTCGTTATGTGCACTGCCCGTACCAGCCTGCAGAAACAGTCGAGAAGTGTCCACTTGTAGCGCTGTAGTACCCGCAAGACAACACGAACAGAGCCCTTCGGTACCAACAGAAGAAAGGAGATCGCCGTCGTCTTCTTCCAACGATTAGCACAGCCGATCTTTCTCACTCTCGCCTGCTGCAAAGAACTGAAGAGTAAATAAAGCTTAGTGATAAATAAAGTGATAGTAAATAAAGCCTATGCGAGCCCGGGCTATAGTTGGTGTCGGTGATGAATAGTTTCGTATGCCACTTATGTGTGGCTTTTCAAGATATAGTTCCGGGTGACATCTGCATTTAAATCTTAAGATGCGTGATGCGATACCAGACTTACCTGCCGAGGGAACGTTTTGGAAAGGTGTTTCGGCATTTACCATAGATTCTTTCAAAAAACTGAAATTCAGTGACGAGATCTAGATTAGGCGCAGCTGTTTTTAATCACCGCGGCACAGGAGAGTCAGCAAACATCTACGCTAGCGTACCGGCTGCGGAGTTTTGGTCAGTTTGAGCGGGAAGGCGAGGGTGTCAGCGTTAAGAAGTGTTTATTTTGAATTGTCCTCGCCTGACGGAACGCTTTGGTTTTATATAAAACAGACGCAGTGAAAGGCGTTTGTCGAGTGCGCTTTAGTGGAAATTTGTAAAATTGGGAATAGAGAGATGGTAGCCCCGAAGTGTTGAACACGAAGTCCAGGTCCCCAGGATTAGCTCACGCTGATCTCGAATCGACAAGCTGGCCAGAGAATCGTGACATGGTTTGATATAACTGGAATACGTAATGTTTTAATTGTTCACCCCTGAGTATATCCTTGGGTAGGACGAGGTTGTATAGAAGGGACTAGGTGTTTCCCCGAGTTTAGCAGTTTTAAGTTGATGTCAGACATTTTATACCAAACATCTTCGTGTATGGGGATTTGTGGATATATGTGTTGGTGTGTATCCGGTGCAGAGTTCGCGATTATTCGGCGTTGAGATCCCCGTGTGGCACGTGGAATGATGCTGTACGTATATGTACAGGATGAGGGGCCGTTTTTATTCTTTTTCCAGGAGGAGACTGTGGTAGTCGTGGTCAACACGAAGCACGGTATGCGAGTTGGCGCATAACTTCGTCAGCTCGTCTTTCTTTTAAGTGCGAATGCACTTTATAAGCGACCCCGAACCTTCCGCCGTCCGCATAGCAACAGCTGCGGGTGCGCGCGCTTTTCGTCTTCCTTAGCAACGGGGGGAGATGGGCGCGCGCCGCCTGGCCGCTGACATGGCACATACCCACGTGGGAGATTGGCCAGGAATAAGTGCGAATGCACTTCTTAAGCGAGCCTGAATCGTCGAGCTCGCATAGCGCCTCCTCTCCCCCCTCGCCTACTCTCCTAAAGCCCCTTTACTACTCTCCAGCTCGCAACACCCTCTCTCGGCGCGCCAGCCAGGCCACTACACTATATAAAAAAAAAACAGCATCGGGCGCCAGGTTTCGATCTGCGGACTTTGCGGCCGCAGCGCGACGCTCTACCGACTAAGCCACGGACGCGACGTTGATATCAGTGTTAGTAACGCGCCTGATATCTTTAACGCATTCAAACTACGTCGTCAGCGGCGTGCGTTGGCGACTCAGCGGCGTTATACGCCTCGAGCTTCGCGATCGCTGAGCTGCCTGCCGCCGCTTCTCCGCGGCGTTGACGGGATCTGCGCTGCGTGACTGATAGGGGCTCGTGCAGTGTTTTGGTTCTATTTCGCTTCTTTTCGCCTTTCCGCGCCCTAAAAAAACTTGTTATGGTGGCGACTATAGGCAAAGAGTACGTTTAGGTCACTTAAAAAGCAGCTGCGTCTTCGTAGAGTACGCGATCGCCTGCAAGAGCTACCCGGGGACGCGGTTCTGCGCGCTTCGTCGCTGCTCTTCCGTGCGTCGGCGACGGCAGCAACATATCACCCATGTCACCTCGTAAACATCCGGCACAAATGAATTCTACTGACGCCTCGTTTAGACCTGATACTGGGACAATGAGAGGTTGGCTTCATTTTGCAGCGTGGACAACGAACGCGGCTTCGTTTCGCATATATACGCCGCAGAAAAATATGTTTCGGGGATGTGATTACCCAAGCCCGGACAATAACTTATGCCTTTTAGAAGAATATCAACCATGCGAAAATGTAAAGTATATTCCAAGCCTGTGCGTCGTTAAGTATGTGCCCACCCACGACATATAGCAAGAACCAAGGAAATGAAACCACAGAAAAATAAATGCTGTGCCAATGCGGAATTTAGAAACATAATAGCTCTAACGGAAATGAAAAAAAAAAAAACAGTGCAGCTTCTGGCATGCTAAAGACGTTCGTCTAAACTTAAGCCAGGCAGGTTTCACTAGACCAACTATACGCGAAATGCACTGCTATTTCGCGAGAAATCGGTGGTGGGGGGGTGGGGGGGGAGGGCTGGGAGGGGGACGCCGTGTACAAACGCGGAGCGGAATCCAGCAATGAACGTTTTAGTAATCCCACACATAAATCTCGCGTTCACTTTCCTTTTGTTTTTCTACTTCAACGAAGAGCTGATCGTACGGCGGACGCATTTTTGGAAGTATACAGGGTAGGCTGTTCAACAAGCGATGAAATGTGTCGTTGGAAGAGTGTGGTATGTGATAAGGCCCTCTCATTTCAGTTTCTGGTTTATTCTGCAGGCTCCGTGTGCCATATGACGATATTTCGAAGAAGCATTTAGTCGAGGGCGCGGATTATATTGTAAGCCCGTCTCCGCGGTGCTCGCAGAGGATATATGTAGCAGATGAAGGTTGCGGGCGCGCACCTCACGACAAGACGACTCTGTCGTGTGCTGATCCCCGAGTATAATTATGCATTGTCCATCATACTATTGTTAAATATTCCCGAAATTAACACAGACTGGCTTGTAAATGGTGGTGATCAATATCTGACGTATAATATTGGCAAACGTAACTGGTGTGCTGTCAGGTATGAGTGCTCCGCTGATTATGTAAGCGCACAAAACCGATTTAAATCGCAGTGTATAGCCACAGCCTGAACATCTGAGGAACCGGTGGTTACGGAGACACGGCTAGTAAATTCAGGTCAGTGTAACTACAATCGGCTCCATCATACGCCAGTTCGCGACGCTGGCCTGTGACACACACCTGGCGCTTATACAGACCGAAAATACCACACTAAGATCACGTCGGAAACATTTACACTCTCGTAAAGACACCCCATTTGCGAACAGAGTGACTGCTCCACACAAACATGAATTTCAAACGCCCACAAACGGTAAATCTCAGTCGTGAACGTGCCGCAAAAGCAGCGGCGACACTGGGGAGCGGGGCGCGGACTCCCGCGCCTGCTTTCGAAACGGGCCGCTAGGGGGATTTCAGTGGCGCCCCTACAGGCCACCTGCCCTTCAGGAGAGGAATTAACCAACCTTCTGGGCGGGTGAGGAGCATCGCTAGGCGGATGTGACGTCACGTTTGCTCGCAGCGTTCCCGCGCGGTATGTTTACATTTTTCCGAGTGCTGCCTACACGGCGTACGTGCCGTAGCGATTCAAGTAGTCGCGTTCGACTTATGCGGTCAACGCAAGAATTCATAAACTGGCGATGGTTGTCGCCTTGTCAGTCGTCGTTCAACAGCTCCAGCGTCTTCTGGCACTACAGCTTTGCAGTTATCTTCGCCCGACCAGGTGAGTGTTTTTTGGCGGGTTTGCAATCAGTTCGCATATCTCCTACTGCAAAGCTTGCTTTCTGCTCGCGGCAGTTATATTAGCGACGTTTACGAAATTCTTAACGGCGCGTTCTCCCCGTCTTGCATTATTGTCGCTGTTTATGCTGCTCGTTCGCGTCTGTCGGCGATCGCGAGCTGTTGACGGTTTGTTGCACGACGCGGAAACTCGCTCGCATTGCAAACCCGTCTCGCCCATGACGTTTCATTGTCTCTTTAATGTGGCGTCATTAACATCACTTGTTTTCCTCGACGCTTTTTCTAGACAACGTGCCTTGTGCTAACCGATCTTAATATTGTAACGAAAATGAACTTGCAGTACGATCTGTTGGTGAAGTTAGGAGCGTGACAGGTCCCTGTTGGCAAGGTTTTCGTGTGTGCGTGTGGTTCGTGAGGGCGTTGTAACACGCTACTTTAGCCTGTTGCACTCGTTGCTGCATCCAGCACTTTTGCTGTCAGGAGTGCCTGCCAAGGAATGCTTACGTCGTTATGTGTTTTCATCTCATCAATCGGCGTTCAATAACCGATGGAAATTCAGCGGGAACGACCCGGATAACGCAGGGCGGGCAAGAGCACTGCTTGTGTGGCATTCGCTTTCGTTTGCCCTTTTTTTAGTCATCCTAGATTGTTTATTTAATGCTGCCTCAACGGTGCTTCATTCCTCATGTTCCATTTATTTCTCTTGCAGCATCTCCTGACTGCAGTCACGGTGCCCCTAGCCTGCCTGCAGCACTCATCCTGCCATTCTAGTGGGAACTGCCATTCTAGTGCAGGCCACTTGTCACAACCAAACGGGTTCCCGACTTTTCCTGGCTTCTATTTGATGGTATACTTTAGATCCACCAGTGCGTTCTCACTCCGTGTACATTTCAAGCGAGGGTTTACAGTAACACGGTAGTTGATAGCCATGAAGACAGCAGCGTGTGTACTAAAAATCAAGTTTAGTTATTTATGTCAATGTCAAAAAACCAACCTGGTCTATGCATCCATTCCAGCCTGACATTTTCAAATACAAGTCTTTCAGTAGCTACTGAAACAATGAAGAGGTAGGGATAGCTCATGCACTGCTTAATTACTACCTTCATTTTTTTACTGTTGAAAATTTATGGATGATGCTATATGTACCACCTAGTGAAGTCCCACCAGAAATTGTTATATGCACTACCGATATAGCACAATCTATGAGGTGGGCTGGCGTGACCTTCGTGCAAACAGCACCGTACGTGGTTTCCGTCACGACAAAGTTTGCACTGTAGTCTTGGGCGTGTAATGGGTTATGGCTGACCGCAGGGCCGTTTACAGTGCTTTCCAGCTTCCAGTGGAGGCAGGAACATAAATTACGTCGTCGGCCAGGGCACAGTACATGGTGTTAGTCAACACCATAGATATACCGTGCCTCGGATGGCCGCGTCATATATATATATATTTTTTAATTTTTATTTTTTTTTATTTAATTTTTTATTACTATTTTTTAATTTTTAATATTTTTAATTTAAGGATGTATCTAGTGCCCCTATGCTGTCTATCCTTGGTTTTTGTAAACACTAAGTAATATCGCACGGTAGCTTTATTCATCGTAATGAGATTTCTCAGGTGCCAGATTGCTCAGATCTCACATGGTTTCCTATGGCTGCAGGGATGTACAATGTCTTGGGTTCGATTCTTGGCTGCCGGGGCTGCATTGAATTTATAAAGCCAAAAAAAAATAACCTTCTGTACACAATGTCTTGGTTTACGCTAAAGATCCTTGAGTGAGAGGTCTACCACACTGCCCTGTGCCTCATAGTGCGAAGTGATCTCAGTTTACTCGATTATGATGCAATTACTTAATGCCTTCTCATGTAAACTCTTGAGTGCAAACAGAAGAAGGTGCACCTACCTCGCCTTGAGCTGTTAGACTAAGTTGCCTTTTTCGCACGACATCTAAGCTGTGTGAGAAAGCCATACAGGGCTAAGAATGTTGTAAGAAATGCCTCTTACGTGAGGCAGCTCATACATAATGTTTAAAAAAAGCGTGTCACATTATTTTGCCGTAAGCTCTTTAAACGTTTTACACCCCTCCTACCGCCCTGCTTTTATTGTTAATAAAGGCACTTTGCATATGTAGACACAGGAAAATGAAGCAGAAAGACATAGATATTTTTTTCAGCTGCACAGTGTCGCAGGCTATGCACCTGACGCAATGCTGTTTGATGTTCATCACGGTTTGCACTGTGCTTTGAAACAGTTTGTTACCAAGGTCCAAAGATTCACTTGGCTATTTCATGTCAGGAATGATACAAAGGGATCATCTGTGGAAGCAATGCCCATCTTATTCTTGTCCTTTTGTAATTTATGAGAGCTGCTGCAGCCAAGCATTCTATGGTATATTTATGAACTAGAAAACACATGGAAAAGGCAGTCTCTAAGCTGGAGGGAAACTATCGAGTAGCATATGCATTTAGTTTAAATAGGGGCGTGTTGCCCAACTGCTGGGCAACCGCATTAAGTTTATGCCGTGCTTGTGATTTGCTCAAGTATGTGAACTAGTCTTAGGCATTTACGTGTTGATAAAAGAATTCCGTGCTATCTTCATTCATTCACAGCAACTCGTTTGTGCTCATGGGGAGCATTCGGAATATGACCCTTAGCATGATAAAAATCAGAATACGCTTTACTCAGTTGGACTCGAGATATACCTGATCAAGACACGTCTACTCCTGAATGCTTAGATACCTGATCACATAAAAATTGGCCAACTTAACAAGCTGCAGGAAAAGAAGCAGCCCCATTCCTTCACCATAAAATAAAAAGAAGACAAGAAGAAACTATTTTACATTTGCAAAAGGTCCAGGCGAGGCTGTTGTTTCTTACGCTTTCAAGAATACATTAATACTGTTGTTGTTTTACAATATAAAGTGAATTTTCCTTACACTACTTAATCGACTTCAGTTGTTTTCCTTTCTGGGTGACCTATGAGACCAAAGGTGCAATGTAATTAACAATGATAGAAAAGGAGCACAAAAATATGCATGGCAAAACTCAGGGCTTTTGTTGTGTTGTTTTTCATTTATAGTTAATTTTGTTTTGTCCTATGGCACAATGCAATTCTCGAAACCAGCTTTCCTCAGAAACCTATTGAGCACAATTTTTCATACTAGGCAACATTACATGCAATGGCTGCACAGCACTTTCTGCCTGAATATAAATGTGGCTAAAAAATGTCTTAGTTATTTTGAAGCAGGCAGTTTTCATTGCCAGTCAGACAAAATGGGGCCAGATGCCATCTGTGCAAAACCGCATGTGACCGCACCATGGGAGGAGGAGGACAAACATTTTATTGAGCCTTTAAAGGCCCCTTAGGGGACGTGGTGACCGGCGTACCGGTGTCCGCAGCAGCCCTCGCCGTCACCACCCGCTGGGTAGACAGGTCGAAGCTGCCCAGTGCCTCAGCCCAGTGCCCACCGTCTGCTAAGAGAGGATAGGGGTTGTGGGGACAGTTCCAAAGAAGATGGTCCAGTGTTTCCACTGCTCCACAGGCTGTGCAGTTGGTGGAGGGGTAGACGGAAGGATAAATACGGTGCAGGTGGTAGCGACATGGAGGGTATGGGTTTGCACCAGTCGCCATAGCCGTTCTTCCCTGTTGGATAAATCCGGGTGTGCGGGGGGGAGCTGGCGGCGTGAGAGGCGGTAATGTGCCGTAATGTCTTGGAAGGTCAAGAGACTGTCCCAAGCTGATAGGGCTCCGTGAAAGGGTTCGAGGCTAGGGCCTGCTTGGACGGTATGCTCTCGAGCCGCCCTATGTGCTGCCTCATTTCCCCCCACACCCATGTGGGCCGGAGTCCAGATCAGCTTTATTTGTATGGTAGGAGGATTTTTGAGGAGAATTTTGAGCGCCAGGGGCGAGATCATGCCTCTGGCGTAATTTCGAATGGCTGTTTTCGAATCCGAGATGATAGTGATAGGGGGCGGCCTATGTGTAAGGGCTAGCGCGATAGGTGACCGGTAAAAAGTGCAAAGGCTCATGGGTACGTTGTCTGCTCCAGCCACTTTCGGTTCGAGATCTCGTCTGGCCTCCCGTACGCCGGCGGCTTTCACGCGCGTGTGTGCGTGTTGTTTATTTGTCACAGAGTGCTAACCTTTCAGAGAAGCCCCTTGTAGAATTCATTGTTGTTACACATTGAATGTGCGATGCATGAGCGGTTTTTTTTGTTTTTTTCAGTGGAAACAGATAAACAAGCACAAGCGCGCGTGAAAGCCGTCGGCATATGGGAGGCCAGGAGAGCTCTCGAACCGGAAGTAACAGAACTCCGCGGGAGCTGACAGTGCACCCATGAGCATTTGCACTTTTTACCGATCACCTATTGCCGCCTCTTCCGCCTCAGCGGTCAGTTGGTGCGGTCTGTTAGGGATTTAAGAGGAGGAGTGTTGGGATGGTTGATTACTACTGCGACAGCGTATGCATCCTGCCATCGATAGCAAGCTGCGTCCACGTAAACCGTAGTGGGGTGGACGGGGTATTTCTCTGTAAGTGCTTGTGCTCGTAGTTCCCTAGGCTGCTTGTTGAAAACAGGGTGATATTGCGCGGTAAAGGGTGGATAGTGAGGGAGCCATGAATGTCGGCTGGTACCGGGAGCCTGTCATCACAGAGGATAGGGGCTTTAAGGTTAAGAGTTACAAGGAGAGTGTGACCGGTGGGGGTGGATGAGAGCCTATTTAGCTGACCGATAAGGTGGGCTTCAATAAGTTCCTCCGCAGTATTGTAAATGCCGAGTTTCTCGAGTCTGGCAGTGGTAGTGCTCTGAGGGATTTGTAGCGCCGTTTTTTAGGTCTTTCGAATGAGGCAGTTGACTTTAGAGAGTTCGGTACACGAGGGCAAGAGATACGGGAGGGAGTAAGTGAGAAGGCAGAGCCCAAATGCCTGTATCAGCCAGATACGCTCCGTTTCTTTGAGCCCCTTTTTGCGGGCAGCAATCCCACGGATGAGGGCGATCGTCTGATTCACCTGAGAATTCAGCTGTGCTAGGTACTTAATGTTTGTGAAATTGCGCTGTATGCAGAGCCCAAGTATTTTCAGGACTTACACTTGGTGAACATCCCTACCATCAATGCGGACCTCAATGGTGGGTGTCTGGGCCGGGTTGCCGGTTGATTTGGTAGGGTGGATTAAAAGCTCAGATTTTTCAGGTGAGCATCCAAGCCCAACTTGCGCGGCGGCGGTAACTAATTCAGCTCCCTGTTAGAGAACCTCCTCGATTTGAAAGTCGCTGCCTCTGGTGGTCCACAGCGTAATAGTATCGGCGTATATGCTGTGGAGTAAGCGAGGGATCGCGGCGAGCTTACTGGGAAGGTGGATTAGGGCAATATTAAATAGGAGTGGGGATAATACTGCACCTTGAGGCGTGCCAATGGTTGGGAAATGGATAGTGTCGGATTGTAGGTCACCGAGCTGAATAACAGCCGTGCGGTTCGAAAGGAAGTTACGGATATAGTTGTATGTGCGGCGACACGGAGTGAAAGTGGCAACGTTACACAAAATAGCCTGGTGTGATACGCGATCGAAGCTTTCTAAAGATCAAGTGCCAAAATGGCTCAATTATCTACCTTTGAAGGGGCAGCGATAATTCCGTGTTTTAATTGCAGGAGTACATCTTTGGTTTCCGCACCATGGGAAGTGTTGTCCAGTTTTTTGCAAATCGCTTGTTAGCCCTACGGGAACTGCAGCACGTGTAGTGACTGCCATAATCTTTGTCTCAGCCTTATAAATTGACGTGAACCTTTTTCCTCCTTACTTAAAACAGATTTCCTTTTTTGTTGTTTGATCCTGTTTACAGCAAGCCCTTTTTTGTAGAGAAAAGGAACTGCCACCTGAAGAAAACCACCTCTGCTTCAAAAATGCACTGATCAGGATTAGTATCATACTACAATGAGAACATATAAATGTTAAAATGTAAAAAATTAGCCATATACACAAATAACTAATGAAGTGTGCCGCTGCACAAATTGGTTTTTAATACATAAACAAAGGAGTGCTTCAAAGAGAAAGGACAAGAAAAAGGGCAGGGGTGTTTTCTGGTCTGCTTCACTACAACCTAAAATGATGCTTTGGCTCTCAGTAAGATTAAGTACACTATTTATATGGTACTAGGAAGTGTCCAAGCAGCATTTCTGACTCGCCCCATCTTTCTACGAGCATTACTGACAGTTTCTCTCTTGTTGATCGAAGATAGGAGTGAAATGCGCTGAAAGCATCAAATCTGCATTTGCACCGTTCAGTTGCATGGTCTGGCTCATTAACAAGGAACCACACGACAAACAGACGTGCTCACACATCAGCTCAGAGTTGCGTATCGAGAAATTCTGGGCGAGCTAGAGAAGCTTGCCAGGTCTTGCACTTAAACATCAGTAAAGCATGCATTATGCGACAAACCAACGACGACAGAAATAGCTACCTTCATACTGGGCAAGTGTTCGAACCACTGTGGCGAGTTAACGCCGCGATCAGAAAGTTGCCACGCCAGTTTGACAGCCCTGGCGCGAATCGTGTGTGTCAGTCCGGCCCACAATTGAAGACTTCCGCGTTATTACTGTGATTTGTGGCAGCCAGATTGGTGGGATCGACCCATGGATGATCGGTCAGAAGCAGTGACAAGCAGCCATTTTGACCCTCCGAACACTTGAAAGTACGTGTAAACATATAAAAAAGTGTTGCTGACTGCAGCTAGATAATGCTATATCGGTGATGGGTATAGCACTTCATAGGTTGTATTCACTGGTGTGGCCCACAAGTGGGCGACCCTGTGTGTGCGCCGCCATGTATGTGCCGCAGCGTCTGTGATACGTCGGACTCCGCGAGATTGCGGTAATGGACCTTTTTCTATTAGCAATCTGCACATGCGCGGGCTGGTAATCCACCATTCTGGACAGTCGTCTCGGGCAAAACAAACAAAAGGGTGCCCCCTCCACTTGTTGCTGGGGTAGCAGCTATGCTTTCTAGTGATGCACGTTTTTATTTCTTCTTTTTCGACAGCATGTGGTGAGTTGTGCGTGCACACAAAGGATTTCAAAGGAAAGGGGTGAAGACTTGAGGTTGACCACAGTACGAGCACATGGCTACCAGCAAGGGGGTGAGCGGTGCAAGCATGGCACAACTCGGGAGATGGCATCACGTGCACTGGCTTCATTTAATATAAATATAGAATATAACTATAAATTGGCGTGTCATTGGCATATCAGCTGAATCACTGTTCCAGAGGAGGCTGGAACAACTGCGCTATTGGCTGCGCTTGTTCCCAGGCTTGGGTTGCGACATCAGTGTCCTGACAGCACCACACCTAGCTTGCTCATCCCAGAGCTTGCAGTCTCCTCCTGATGCATTTTTCTTGCTCTTTGCTCCGCCTCCTTTCCATCTTGAGGTTCGTGCTTAAATACTCTCATCATGTCTTTGCAGCACCTGCTGACTGGGCTCTAGCCTGTGCCTGCTGGTGAAGAGAAGTTTGCTGTGAGATGAGGGTCTTGACGAGCACGTAACTCCTGTTGTTGTTAAAGTGAAGCTTTCAGGACCTCACTGATTGCATTCAATGTGGCTACATAATGCACTGCAGGAAAGCTAACTTGACACAGTGATTTTCACAAAGTGATGAGGATGATAAGCAAAAGCACATGCACCTCAAGAAAAAACGCTTTCCATGGTCATAATGGAACCAGTGTCCCTTGCATTATGAAACCATTGTCTGTCAGACTGCGCCCTTCTGATACGGTCGAAGCAGTTTAGATTTTGGACTTTGACTCAAGTCGCAAGAGAGAGAGCGAGAATAAACTTTAATTAAATGCGCAAAATGCTTCAGAGAGGTGTCCTCATTCCAGGATGCCTTGAGCTCAAGCCGCGTTGACAGTCCTTTTGATCAGGCGCAGCTGACCTTCGAGGCCGGAGCTGGCCAGAAAGCTTCGAGTTAGAAAGGAACATCAGTTTTTGATCAAAAACTTTATTTTTACAGTTATGATGATAAGAATCGGGGGATGCATGTGATTTTTCATTGAAACTGTAGATATGAAATTTGTTTCTGTGTAATACGACTCTATTCACATTTATTTGGATTTTTATGTTTGATTTTACGACAGCCTTTATAAAAAAACTGCTGGAGGGGCGCAGCTGAATAAAGTACCAGTTAACTGTGCACAAGTCAAGGAGTGCAATAATACTAGCATTATCATTCTATCTGGTCTGTAGCAGAAGTTACAGCCATGTGAAGTTTGGGCCTAGAAAATGGGAACCAGGAAAACTGGTGTTGCCGTCCAGGCCCAAACTTCAAACAGCTGTCACTTCTGCTACAGACCATATATAATGATAATGTTAGTCTTATGGCAGTCAGTCCTTGATTTGTGCACAGTTCACCGGTACCTTGTTCAGCTGCATCCCTCAAGCAGTTTTTTTACAAAGGCTGTCAAAAAATCAAACATAAAAGCCAAATAAAGTTTAATGTAGTTGTTTTACACAGAAACAAACTTCATATCTACAATTTCAATGAAAAACCACATGCACCACCCAATTTTTATCGTCCTAACTGTAAAAACCATGTTTTTTTTTTTTAAGACCAGGTGCCCACTTAGAAAAAAAGAATTTGGGTTTTTTGGTAGACAGCCCGGTAAAAGACCTCCCAAAAGCAAAGATTGTGGTGTGTTTCCACCATACTACTCTAGGGTGCTGGTGGCAACTGCCCTGGATGAACTGCTTTTAAACTTTATTTCAGGAAATGAGTGAAGATCAATCCCCTTTTACGGTGGGGTGCTACATGAATGGTTCATTTTTAGCCACTAGATTCAAATGTCATGTCTTCATCCTCTCTCTAAGGGGTTTTGGCACCTCCCCTTAAGGGTGATTGACCTTGACTTGTGACAGCCACGCAGCACTTTTTTCATTTGTAACATCATGGCAATTCGCAGTCCCACTTCCAGTTTGTTTCCTCCTACTGTGTACTGTGGAGTACAGACTACTGGGTGGTAGTAGTGTCGCCAGCAAGCAGTCCTCTAGCTCCCACGTTGCTGTTCATCTATACCATCCAGCCACACGCCTGGTTGATAAGAAAGTACAGTGGCTACTAAGACTCCCAACCCTTAATTTTGTCCATTTGCCATATTCTTCGTCTCTGTTCAGCTGCGTGGGAAGGTTCAGCCGCAGCTGCTGTGCTCTTCTATTGCTCAGTCTCCTATCCAGAGAGTTCCTTTCCACAGTTATGTGGAAATCTGTGGTTGTCAGTTTCATCATTGCTCTCTGTTACTTGTTCTGTCATGTGTTCATTAGTTGCTGTAATTAATTGCAAGGAAAAAAAACGTGCACGCTTTTGTCTTATGACAATAATGGCTTTTTTTTTAACGTTTCTTGAACTGTTAAAAAAAAAAACACCCGGGGGCCTCTTGCTAGTGCATCAGACCCCCTTAGAAGTAGCGATTAGTTAAAGTTCACGACGGGTATGGGTGGGAAATAGCAAGGGAAAAATAGTGGGTCGGTATATGAAATGCAGGAGTGTGTCCCACACTGCCTCCGCTAAATTAGGTGGGTAGGAGGGACGCAAGAGATCATTTAAGGAATTTGGTTGTAAGTTAGTGGGAAGGGTGTCTAGGAGAAATTGTCTTTCAGTTTAACTCAGTTTTCTCGCGAGGGATTTCTTGCTAGATTGTCATCTGAGCTTGGACGTTGCCTGTTTGAGCTATCACTTTTACTTGAATGCTGTTTGGACTTTTGATTGCAGTGGCTTTGAAACTTCGCCACTTGATTTTGCTCGACGAAAGCTTCGCAGTCAAACTGTCGTCGTCATTAGAATGTGAGGTGCACCATTTTTGTCTAATTTTGCATCTAGATGCACCGCTATCCAGATTCAAACTACTTCGACCATGTTGCAATGGTGTCACGGAATAGATGTTGGTTTCACACCGCGAGGGTCCTGATTTGTTTCTGACTGCAGGAAGCGTTTTTTTTTTCTGCACTTCTTTACCCACGATCATTATCATTGTCAGAGAAAGTTGGCTTTTCTGTAATGCCTTTTTGGCATGGCATATTCCACTGGTGAGACATAGAAAGTTTTGCTTTAAAATCAGGGTCTTCAAGCACTTTTGGTCCAGTGAGTAGCAATCTGCACGTATTTGTAACCATACAATACTGAGTTAGCACCCTTCGATCCTTCCTGTCTTGTGCCAGCAGTCTCGTCATCCAACACATGAAAGTGCCCTCGACTTTTGCCCGCACTTTTCACTTATGCCTGACCCAACAACTTTTGTTGATTTCCAGTGTTGCGCATGTCACATTTTCATTCAGGGTCACCTTGGGGCAGATAAGCGCCTGCTTGTATTTTTATCAAGTGGTTTTAGCCACGGCGCATACTTCGCACTCGTGTGAGCAGCATTATGGTGCCTTGTTGCTTGTCCAGCAAGTGATGTGATGCCATGTCAATAAACATTCTTCAGTGTTTGTGATGACTTTGGTGTTTTCTTGGCTTCACTTTCATATAGTGAGAGCTGCTATCCATCAAGAAGCATACACTTACAAATGCTAGGTATTCTTATTTTTTTCTTAGGAAGACATTTACAAAGTTTCGTTGGCAACACAGCATAACATCAAAACAAATAAAACCAACTAAAATGGCAAATGTGGCATATTTTTAAAATTATTAAACTGGAAAAACAACACAGCACAAGAGAGAGAGCACGAAAAGTGACAGCACTGCCTGTTGGTACCATTCTGTTGTTTTCGTGCTAAATATTTTCAAATAAATAAATATGCAAGGAATGCAGTTGAAGTAGGGTAACTTTTTATTTGAGCTTGTCTCTTGGACATACAAGTAGATTTCTTGAGTCGATTGCTGGATGCAATTTTCGATATTAGGCAAGCACTGGATTCTCGAATGGACACAACAGACGTTTGTTCAATTCTTATTTGCAATTGCATTGTGCAGATTAACCCGTACAAAACATTTCGCCAAAGTCCAAAGCATTGGTTTAGGTAGAACAAAAAAAATGCCTGTGTGCCAAGATTTCGAAGCATGTCAAAGATTTATAGGTGGCCTGACTTAACCTATAGCCCTACACTGCAGTTACCCTTCATAGCTGGCCCAAGTTATGCTGAGCTTTTCCTCGTGAAACCTAAAAAGTTGAATTTTGATGTCTACAGCTACGCTGTGCAATGTATAAGCCTAACATAATGTACTCTTCAGTATTTTTACTCTATCTAGGTTTTATGTTTATTACACCACAATAAAAGTTTGCAGCCAGTGTTGAATTGACGAGCGTCAACCAATTCAGGTTGAAAGCACAAAATGGTCTAACAGAAATCGCAGTCTTCACATGTGATCAAATACGTAGTTCTTTAACACTAAACAAGGCTACTGCAGAATGCTAGGAGCGTAAAATATACTCGATGAGGTGCAGTTGGCCAGTGTGTAATTTAAGCAGCATTGTTTTAAGACAAACGGGAATTGGTGAAACAGCCATGCATGAGCTTGACAGCAGCTATCATCGTGACTGGCCAATTCACCTGAGTGGGGATGTTACGGCTATGTGCTGCCCTAATGAATTGCCAAGAAATTTAAAACTCATTGTATGTCGGGTTGCTTGTACCAGTGGACTTTTTTTCAGTTTAAGGTCATAATGCGCTCCCTGGGTCCACCTTTAGTCAGCTAGACCCACTGAGCTATAGTGGTGTCAAGGATGTGGTGCTGGACTTGCACTAGGGATGTCCTGGGTTTGATTCCCATGTGGTTTGAACTCTTCCCAAAGTTTTGAACTCAATCCACTCTTTGCTCTCTTTGCACTGCCGGCCGGTTTAGGAGCTGTTGTGCTAGTACAGACAGCGGATAGTGGCTTCTTAGTCAATGGGCCACTTATTGCTTTCGCGTTGATAAGGTAGAGTTTTCAAGATTGTGTGTTACGGTCGGTTACACTTGCCACATTTAGGGTGCTTAAATCCGACCATGTGCAAATTGCAGGCCTGTGATAAATGGGTACAGGTGATTATCTAGATGCATAAAACTGCGCCTACTGTCAAGGCATGCCGTGAATTTGTTGGTGGAATGGACATTTACAAACATGTATTCGCATGATTTCCACTGCAGCATAAAAATTGAGGTAAAAAAGGTGCATTGTAATAAAAGGTGCATTGTAATTTTGCAGCTCCAAAGTAGTACACTACATAAGACTAGCACTGCTTCTTCTTGTGGTGCTTTGGACGGCTCACAGCAAAGTCCACTAAGCATCAGAATCAGCTAGTGCTTGATGTAGTTGCTACATCTATTCCCTTTGAAATGCAAGCTGCTGGACACCAGATTTCCCTACACTAATAACATTAGAATTGGGTTAGAAAAGTGAAATGAACTAGAAAGCTGTGGGTGAAAAGTATGATCAACATGACAATTCCAACAGGGACAAGACCACCCTGCTTTGGGAGCTTTACCCCAAAAGACCAAGGCACTTGGCAACGAAAGGAGCCCCAGCTGAAAACAGGATGGATGGATTGTGGGGTTTAACGCGCCGACGCAACGCAGGCGATGAGGCGCGCCGTAGTGGAGGGCTCCGGATTAATTTTGACCACCTGGGGATCTTTATCGTGCGCCGAAATCTCGTACACACGGGCGTTTTTGCTTTTCGCCTCCATCAGAAAAGCGGCCGCCGCGGCCGGGAATCGAACCCGCGACCTCGTGCTCAGCAGCGCAACGCCTTAGCCACTGAGCCACCGCGGCGGGTCCCAGCTGAAAACAGAGCAAGGCCTCATGGCTTGTGGAGGGTGCTTCTCGTGGTAGAATATAACTGCCTGTCATCATGCGATTTCGACTGCCCAGGAGTCTTCACCACCACTGTGGTGACATTGAAGGAAGGAGACAGGAAAGTGTCCGCAAAGTCGCACATCAAGGCTACTATTCCTGTTGACACTGGACAGATAAGAGCCAAAATTACAACTAAACTAGTTTTCTGCACAAGAAAGAGGTCACTTTCTTGTTTTGCCAAAGCTAATAACATGCCCTTAAATAATCCATGCATGACATATGTTCATCACAGATGGGTTTGGGTGCACCAAATTATTTGTTA
This sequence comes from Haemaphysalis longicornis, assembly GCF_048455015.1. Taxonomy (NCBI): domain Eukaryota; kingdom Metazoa; phylum Arthropoda; class Arachnida; order Ixodida; family Ixodidae; genus Haemaphysalis; species Haemaphysalis longicornis. The sequence continues at coordinate 193,653 of NW_027526323.1, forward strand.
TACGGAACCTTTTTTCCCCGCACTGAGCAGTGCGAACTCGCAGGAAGCAGTTTTATTTCGTGTAAGGCATTTCTAAGAGCAACGCAATCACTTTGTTCTCTGTCTACTTTACTCATACTATCAATTCGTAAATTTATACCAGCAAATAGAAAACAAACAGAAAGAAGAACACAATTTAGCGCACGAGATATCCCCAGCTGTCCATTGCTTTGACACTCGCTGAAAGGTTTGTAATGGTCAAGCTGGCATAGATCTGTAGATCGTTTGGTTTTGTTTTCACTGGCATTTCCAGTACACACGCTGCTGTCTTCATGGTTATCCACTGCTGTGTTAGTGTAAACACTCGCTTTAAATGTATGCAGAGAGAGAACGCAGCAGTGTATCTGAAGTATACCATCAATTATAAGCCAGGCAAGGGCGGGAACCCGTTAGGTTGTGACAAGTGGCCTGCGAACATCAGTTCCGACTAGAATGGCAGGATGAGTGCTGCACGCAGGCTAGGGGCACCGTGACTGCAGTCAGGAGATGCTGCAAGAAAAAAATGAAACGTGAAGAATCAAACAACGTTCACACAACAGTAAATAATCTACGAGGACTGAAAAGAAGGGCAAACCACAGAGAAGACCACACAAGCACTGCCCCTGCCCTGCGTTGTTATCGGGGTCGTTCCGCCTGCATTTGCATCAGTTATAGAACGCTGAGTGGTTCACTATTAAATATGAAAACACATAACGAAGTAACCATCCCTTGGCAGGCACTCCTGGCAAGCAAGAGTACTAGATCAAGAGGACTGTGATTTGGGCGAGTTGGTGAAAGTTCATGATTGACAATCCAGCGCGCGAAAACACGGCACAAAAAAGGAACGAGAGTTAGACAGGAATGAGAGTTGTCTAACTCTCGTTCCTTTTTTGTGCCGTGTTTTCGCGCGCTGGATTGTCAATCATGAAGAGTACTAGATGCATGAAAAAAGGTGCAAGAGGCCAAAGCAGCGTGTTACAACGCCCTCACGAACCACACGCGCACACGAAAACCTTGCCAACAGCGTTCTGTCACGCTCAGTTCGCACAGCAAGTTCATTTTCGTTACAACATTAAGATAGGTTAGCCCAAGGATAACAAGCGATGTTAATGACGCCACATTGAAGAAGAGACAAAGAAGCGCCACGGGCGAGACGGGTTCCCGCGCCGTGCAACAAACCGCCAACAGCTTGCGATCGCCGACAGACGCGAACAGAGCAGCATAAACAGCAACAATAATGCAAGACGGTGAGAACGCGCCGTTAACAATTTCGTAAACGTCGCTAATATAACTGCCGCAAGCAGAAAGCACGCTTTGCAGTAGGAGATATGCGAACTGATTGCAAACCCGCCAAAAAACACTCACCTGGTCGGCCGATGGTGGACAGTTGAACGCCCACAGATAACTGCAAAGCTGTAGTGCCAGAAGACGCTGGAGCTGTTGAACGACGACTGACAAGGCGACAACCATCGCCAGTTTATGAATTCTTGCGTTGACCGCAGAAGTCGAACGCGACTACTTGAATCGCTACGGCACGTACGCCGTGTAGGCAGCACTCGGAAAAATGTAAACATACCGCGCGGGAACGCTGCGAGCAAACGTGACGTCACATCCGCCTAGCGATGCTCCTCACCCGCACAGAAGGTTGGTTAATTCCTCTCCTGAAGGGCAGGTCTACAGGCCGCGCTCGAGGCGTATAGCGGCTTGATAACTGCGTGGTGTACACGTGATACTACAAACCCGCTAGTTCTGCATTCTCTCACGTGACTGCGCCTCCTCTCCCTTCACTCCGGTCGGCGCTTCGCAGCTGCGGTGCGCTGCGGTGCGGTGCGCTCCTCCTCTCTAACATACACGTTAATTCACCAAGATTTCCGCAGAGGGACAAACGAGGCGTGTTAAGCCGAACGTGATCACGAGGGGGTGTTAATGTAACTAACTGGCAAAATGCCACCAAACTTCAACAAACTCCCCCTCATAGCATCACCCCGTGCTTCGCACTTCCTCATACTCCCCTTCGGGGAAATGCGGGGGAATTTTTTTTTCAGACGCTTGTGTGTGGATACAATGTGAAGTTAATTAAACGTCATTGTTTTTGTTGAATCCTTGTCGGGCATTGAGGTACTCTGCCCGCAGCCAAAACACTAATGGACCTTTGAGCGTTTGTAATGATGGTTAAGCAACTATTCTATAGTTCCACTGTGCGGATCGCCACAAGGATGTCTCAGACTTCCACTTTTTCCCGTTCATGTGTGTATGCGAGTAATGCCCTCACAGCGATTGTCACGATAGTCCACTACGACAATTGTTGCTTTTCTACTCTCCCACGTTCCGGCTTCGGCGTGTACTATGTCTTCGTTATCTTGGAACTTTCCTCGGTGGAATTTGATAGTGGTTTGTGCTCTGTCCTTTCGTGAGTTTTGATATATACGGTAAGTGGAGGGCTTTCCTTTCATACGGAAACTTTTGGTGCCATACATCGCTGGAATTCGTTTCGAAAGAGCTGAAAATAAGAGAATTTAAACACCCTTAAAATGCTCGTTGATTGGATCGGACCTAATTGGCATCATGCAATTTCGTCATGCAGACTCCGACAAAGCACTTATGTACCCGATGCTTTGACAGGGTTACAGCTATGTTTTAAATGTATCACCAAGGGTAGAAAAGTATTGTTTGTAAAACGTACGATTACGGTTGTTGAAATATGAATTGAGGCTTTGCCTACAACAAAAACAAACCAACGGTGTCATACTGCCATGTATCGAACTTCCGGCGCTACGTAGTGTGTGTGAAGGGAAATAAAATGTGTGTACGAGCCATAAATTGTCCAATAAGCGGGCCTACATCAAAATTACCCAGTTTCATGACTTTATTATAATGTTTGCTCCAGGCGAGTCCCGTGCTTCAAGCACGCCCGCTATGATATCTAACAAACAAACGCAAACATACTCATTGTTCGGATTCCGCACCACTTCTAGAAGCTCACAACCTTGCAGAGCTACTTGTCAAAAGAGATAACCATTGTCAGACTATCACGTCTCAGAAATCCTGAGTCACGGAGCCAGGATATGTCCGCAAAAAAGCCGCATTGAAATCCCAAAACCGCTGCTTTGTTAAAAACGTCGGCGTCCTTAATCATGGAGACATCCTCCTTTTTTGGGTAATCCGGATGCCTTATGGACACGTCCACAGTACCTGATGGGGAAGAAGAGCCTTGCAAAGCTCCACCCCACTTTAAATAGACGCAGAAGATATCAGCAAAGATTCCACCAGAGGCCACTTGCAAATACTTATACCGACGGTACCATCGTGTGAACAGGCCCACAACCTTATTGGACTTTATTAGGTTGTGTAGGTTGATAATGGTCACAACATAACCTTTTTCTTTGCTTTCTAGTTGGCTGATGAAAGGTGACATCCCTACGCTCATACCTTCAAGATGACCAGCAAAAAAACCTTCGTGTTCTGTGTGCAGTTGTTTCTGTTGCTTATCGGCCCTGTGACGCAGCAATTCCAGGCAAGCGTGTGATTCCGTGGCCATAAGTTCCAACTTTAGAAGGATGTGCCTCTTTTCCAATTTCCACGGCATCTCACTCCCAAACGTCGTCTCTGCCTCTGTGCCGTTGCTGTTCAAAAGTTTGAAATTTTTTGTCAGGATAGCGGAAATCTCACACAGCTGAAATCGAAGCTCTTCGCCAAAGGTTGTCGCGAGCTCCCGTCTGGATTGGGAAAGTTGTTCACTCAGCCGGTGGTCAAATTCGTTCAATACCCTGGCGATGGCATCACTCTGGTTATCCCGCAGTTCGGCTTCTAGCGATTGAAGTTTGAGGGCAAACGACCTTGAATGCTCCCCTAAGGCCTGTGAGAGCATCTGCTCACTTTCACTGGAAGCCCTCGTGAGTGCCTCGATTCGGGTTCTGATGCTTGTAGCCTCTTCCAAAACTTCATTTATGTTGCTTTGGAGTGCCGGTAAAGAATCCTGGTAAGGGTACCTCATGAGAGCCTTCAACTCATCGAGGCTGGCTGCGATGTCGTCAGGGCTAGGCGTATGCCCTTGACGCAACGTTAGTTGATCGGTTGTATTCGTAATGCCGTCGCCTTGGCATCCAGCCCTGTAGTGCCTAGGAAGATCTTGATGTAGTACGGAGACACTGCAGCACGGACATGAGACCATGTGGAAAATGCAGTCCTTCTCGTAATGCGCCAGTACGGCTTGAAGGGTGCCGACGAATGTGCAGCCCTGAGATTCGTTCCAGCAGCAAGCCTAGAAGAAAAAAAGGGCAAAACAAAATAAATACGTATAACTGACACCTTATTAGAAGTGCACAAACGCAGGGGAATGCTCTGTAGACTGTAGACTCGATTTCGTGTTCTTTTTTGTTTAACAATATTACAGAAGCAATGCTTAACGATCGGCTAAAAATAACTTTAGTTAGTAAACGTGAAAAATTGAAACTTCTACGTTTATTTCAAAAGCGCCACCGAATGTTCGGGATGGGGAATAATTCGAAGAAGATGAAACAAAAACGGCCATTCTTTAATCCTATGCTCCTTCTCCCACCCCTATTGTACTCTAGGTGTTCTTTGATTAAAGCTTCGTAGAAGAGGAACGGGAAAAATTCACGTTCGAAAATGTTTTATAACTAGGGCTCCCGGATTTCGCAGTTTATTTCTGGTAAAATTGGGAGGGTGTTTTCAATTATCGGAAATTTGTATTTTATTCCATTCCAATGCAGGTACTACAAATCATAAGGTGAAACTATATCTGAACACGAACACCTCAGAGACCCGACGCCGAGCTAAGGCGTCGTGCTGTCGAGCCAGAGGCCACGTGTTCGATTCCCGGCTGCAGTGGTCGCTTTTCTGATGGAGGCGGAAAGCGAAAACGCCCGTTTGTTCGCGATTTCGGCGCACGTTAAAGATTCCAGGGAGGTCAAAGTTATTCCAGAGTCCTCCGCTACGGCGTGCTTCATCGCCTGTTGGCGTCGGCGAGTTTTACCTCATTGTCAATCAATAACACCTAAGAACGTTCGGGGCAAATTTTTTTATCGAAGGTTCGAATGGCAGAGACACATATGCATACACGAGAACGAATAGTTAAAGACAAAACATGTACGTTTTTCCTATTACAACCGTAAAGCGTGTTGCAATATAAACGCTAGCATATTTTACGAGATGTTTGTCGCTGATGGAAATGCGCTGGTTTCAATTTATGATTCCAGCATAAAAAAATGCACTTTCAACGTTTTCGCAAGAAACAGGTGGGGTTAGAAGCCTCAGAGCGCAGCTAAAAAGCACAGGCCAGTGCTAATTGTGTACTCTCCAAAACGAGACGGTTTCAAAAATGTTGCTTATTTCCTAGCTGTGGAAGTTGGCCAAATCTTTCGTAAGCTGGCTTATATCAATGCACATAACTAACCCTCGTGCACTTTGCCCTCTGTCAACAGAAGTGCACCGGTGTTGAAAGAGGACAAAGGAGCCTCCTTGTGGGACCGGTGCCCATTCGTATATTTTATCACCGAAAAGTGCCAACGGCCATTGATGCCGATAATTTACCGGATATTCCGAAGTCTGAACTGAGATCGTAATTTTTTCTTACCGTGAATGGTCCAAAATTTCACCGGAGAGTTTTTTTTCGGTTTTTTTTTTCAGATTAATCCGACCACCCGGGCCCCGATTTATAACCTGTGTTGTTCCTGTTTAGTAGTAGTATTAGATATGGAGTACATTTTGCTAATGGCGCACTGTATATTTCCAAGCACTGTCTTTGATTTGCCTTCCATTCTTACTTGAAAGTACTACCAAACGTTCGGTGTGGGACCACTTGTGGTCGTCTCAAGGGAACATTTTGAGGCAACTAACACAGAGTCGCGTTTTTAAACCAATTGTATCATCTTTATTCCGACGCATCATTCCTGGCGCTATTGATAACTGCAGCCTTCCGGTTGGCGAATGAACGTAGAGATGCCGTTTGTAGCGGTTCAAAGTATTTCACACCTATCTGGACTCAAAATGAAAAACAACTTTTGCAGGCACAATCCTCAATTTCACAATGATGTTCCTAGACTACAATGTATGCATTACTGCGCGGAAAGCTGTGATGACCTGTCGTCTTCGAAGCACTTGCTTCGAATGGATCGAGAGCCTCAAAGCAACATTTGAGAAAGTCGTGGAACATTGTGCCGATTGTGGGAAGATTAGATAGATGATTAGGACAATACAACATTGGTTTCTATAAAGACTTCTTTCCACCGATAACAATCATACCAAATTGGTGGCAAACTTCAACTTAGGAAAAAAAATTGGCCACGTATCTGCCCATTTCGTACCAAAAGTCAATGTCTCCCTTCGCTTTCCCGCTCGCCTCTCATGCTGTTCTTCTTCCGTCTCGCTCCTCCCAAGGAAAACAGGCGAAAGGTTTGCACAAGTCAATTGAAATTTACGTTCCACTGCTGCAGGCCTGGTGCCTCGAAGCCAGCGCTGCAGTACGGCGGAGACGCGCGTGAATCGAGGCGCCAAACTTCAACGTTTATAGAACCACGTTGCCCTACTCCTTCTGCGGTCCAAGCAGAACGGGGAACCGATCTTGTAGTACCTTTTGTAACGGTTGCAGCTTGCTTTCTTAAAATGCCGCCAGAAGCTATAGTTGCGCGGGAAACAGCATGCGACGGAGTGAATTTTTTTTCCTCAATAGATGTAGTATTTATTTTCGCGAAAATCAAGCATATATACATTTTTTCTATACAGGAAAACTGTAAATATCACTCATGTATTAATTTTATGTCTTACATTTGCGTAATGTCCTGTTCTTGTTCGACGTGTTGACAAGTATGAACATTGACACCGGACTTAGAAGTTTAGATTTGGCTGTAAGTATATAAGACTATTGAGTATATTTTCTTTCACTTTGGCTGGGTAGCTGAATCAAGTCACAGACAGACAGAACAAAATTTTTGTGTTTAAGTAGCCCAAGAAAGACTGTCGGCTTTAAAACAGAAGAAGTAGCAGTAACTTCCCAACCCCTTCGTGGCAATATCTAAGTGTCTTTACAGAATATTTTTGCCCACTGGCGGATGATGTCCTAATCCGCTGCCCAAAAACACAACTCGGAAGATAAGGTGGAATGCAACCTTATATAAAAAAAAAACAGAGTTAGGGCCCGTGGCCCTTCGCCCAGGTGCAAGCCCTATCCCAGGAAACCATTGGTCGAGGCCGCCGCTCTCGCTCGTTGAGCTACAGCCCTTCCGGACTCCAGCTCCGGGAGTCGGTCCCAGGACTCCCGCCCGGGACCGCCTCCCACGCTTATCTGGTAGGGGAATGACTGGGGGTAAGGCAGGACTTTTCTGAGACACTCACACCATGTGGAACGTATCGGACACCTCCCTCAGGGCAGATACCACCCATATGTTTTAAAGGGACCCTGCAGCACTTCTTTCACAGTTTTTTTTTATTGAAATCTTAAATGCTTGCAGAACGTAGTCACCCAACACACCCAGTACTTAGATTAGGGGTCACACATTACCTTAGACAAAAATTACCACTCTACGCCAATCAGATAACCATTAAACTTGCTTAAAATATTTTTCTCTCTTTCCCGGTTTTGACGTTCTTCGACGGCCCGAATTACGTCCCTGGGGCCATGTAGCAGCAGTTGGCCGGTTTTCCTTCAGTTGCAGCAATGAAAGCTTTTCGATGGCACCTTTAAAAAAAAAGCCACAAAAACAATGCAGAAACGGAAGGCGTATCTGGTGCGACGAGCAGATCACGCAGTGCCGCCCCGTACCAGCGATAACTGTAGCTTCCTCAGTGCTGCCAGACGCGAAGGAAAGAGTGAAAGCGTTTATCGAAAGTGTTGCAGGGTCCCTTTAATGTCGAAACGCTTTGCTACTGTAGGGTACATAAAAGTGTTTCTACAGGCGCCGTATTATTCGTTCATCGGCTGTGTTCAGACACTTTGCAGAGGCTGGAAAAAGCCGGCGGTTGTCGCAGAAGTAGTTGCAGTTGCGTATTTAACTAAACTGTAGAAGCGGTTTCCTAATCTCCGAGACGTAAGAGCCTGGGTGAGGCGCCCGGTGGGTCAAATGCAGGGAGTCTCTAAATCTGTTTAATGGTGTTTCCTGAATGCTCGGGTTGAAGCCACCTATAACTCTATTTTACTGTTTCTAATTGATTTTAATGTGTGTTGTTTTAATGGTTGTATGTGAATGTTAATCTATACTGAATAAATAACTATGGTGTTTACCATGCCCAATCTGCACTTGGACTATGAAGAGTACCGTAGCATAAATCTCCGAATTATTTTCCCAACTTGTGGTTCTTTAACGTGGGCCGAAATTTCGACACAAGGGCGTTTTGAATTTTCTTCTACATCTGAAAAGCAGCCACTGAGGCTGGGATAGAACCTGCGTCCTTTGGCTCAGGAGTACAAAACCTTAGCCAGCGAACTACCGCTGGCATGTTTAAACTAAACGGTGGTGTGTTTAAACTAAGCAAGTCAGCACTCACCTTCAGCCTATCAGCAGTTGCTGGAGGCAACTGAAGTTTTTGACAGTCTCCCACCGCGAAGGACTCTTGGTCAAGCGGACACACGATGTTTCCGTCCTCCACGCTGTGACTCTCGCACGTCTCGCACAGGGTGTGGAGACAAGGCAGTACAACAGTCCTCCGCGGAATCACGTGGCACAGTCCGCACGTTACGTGAGAAGGCACTGGTGCAGCGAACTTGGTGGGTCGCCAGTTCACTCCACTAAGGAGGCCTTGTACTCGGTGAAGCGGCGTGTCTTGATCGGGCATCGTAGCGACCGTTCTTGGCTTCGTGGCTCAGTCCGCGACGCTTCTTGCCGAAGCAGTGCACCCTAAAGCAGTGCTCACTACATGGGTGGATGTGAAAAGAGGTACTGACAAGCACCGCAGGTTTGACGAAACGCCCCCCGAGCGATAACAGCATAGATAACCTTTGCACGAGTCGTGCTCCGGCCATTAAATCACCGGTACTTGATCGGCGCTGACGGTGTCACAAGGCCGTTGCGCAGGCACACGATAGTGGAGAGATTGCGGAAAGCACTTGCTACAATAGAAAGGCTAAGATAGAAAAGCGTCGCTGCCGAACTAGATTTTAAAGCTGGCCGTTGTTCGAAGACAGCCTCACCAACACTGCGTACGCCGTCTTTTTTTCGGTACTATGAAAAAAAACATACATACACCAGAAAGTTGGGTAAAAAGTCACCGGCCCGAGGTTTGCGATATTGAGCTATAAAGGCAGTGCACTCAAAAAGAGTTTACAGCAGAAAGAAATAAAATTAGGAAGATTCAGAATTGCTAATGGGCGGGTCAGTCGAACGACCAAAGAAATAATGCCGGAAGTCAAAAAGATGAGGGAAAATTTTAACCGTTCCTTGTGTTGTGTTGAAGTACATTGATATCTTTAAATGAAGGCAGGAGGAGAAAGATGTGCCCCCTGGAAAGGGGATGCGAACACATGACCTTCGGAATACTCGGAACAAAGCCATACCAGGTAGGCTACCGGGGGAGGCTGTAATAACATATTTGCAGGTTCTCCAAAGTTACACGGAGCACGAGAGCGGTGGCTGGAGCGGGCAAAACTGCACGCCAGAGTTATCTATGAATACATGCGCCTCCGATAGCGGGAGTGCGTGGGCACATCCGGTTGGTCCATCTCGATATACGGACGCCCCCATAGAGTTTCTTACAGTATACACTAGTGAGGAATCTGGCGCTAGCGTCTATGCGGCTAACATCAAGGCCGTCTGTGTCGTCATGGACCGCCATTATACATCGCGCTCGCCTTAGTTTCATCATTGGCTTGGATTGAGACGTGTTAGCGACCGCAAATTTAAACAAAGTGCCACAAAAACGCAAAGAATAGTGTGCAATTATGTAATTGGACAATAAAAACAGGCTGTTTTAAAACTAATAAAAAAGGAAGTAAAGCGTATTTTTGCCGGAACGGTTGTGCCTGCTATTCCGCAGGCCAAGGGTTAATATTTGGGGAAAAAACTTATTAGAGACTCTGATTTTATTACTTTTACCAATATTGCAAATAATAAGTTGCTTGAAGAATTTGGAAAGTTTTTTGAGCGTGCCTATTAAAACGTTGCCTTCATTATGAACCGGTGCACCGACCGCCAACTAGTAACAAGAAAAAAGGAGAGAGAGAGAGAAACATCTTTAATGAACAGGTGAGGTCAGCCAGGTGGGGCGCCCGACTTGCTACACCAAATGGGGGTGAAGGTGTGATGAAGATTAATGAAAACTCTCACTTACACATGAATACTCGAACACACAGACGCACACAAAAAGCACACACACAATCAGGCGATATAGTCATTTGTCTGAGAGTTCATAGCTGACTGACAAGTCCAGTGCTCTGGAGGAACGTTAGGAGCACTGTTGTTGCCCGACTTGCCATGCCGGTTGTAAGCCAGGGCCCAAGGAGGTGACTCGAAGATATCTGTGCGGACGCGGGCAGGCCCAGAGAAAGCTTTGCCGTTGTACGCTCAAGTTCGTAGCGAGGACATGCGCAGAGAACGTGTTTCAGGTCCTCGCGAACTGTACAGGCAGGGCACAGAGGTGAGGAAACTCGACGTAGGTGAGAAAACTCGACGAAACTCGACGCCACATTCAGTCGAATTCGATGCAGGACAGCTTCATCTCGCTTGCACAGACCGCTTGGCATCCGAAATCGACACTCTGGGTCTATTGTGTGCAACGGATCGTAGGTATTATTTGGGTCGGTCCACAGCAATCGCTGAGAACTCTTGGCAAGCGATGACGCCAGAGTCGCTCCGTCTCGCCTTGTGAAAGGCACTGGCGTAATAATTGGGCTGGAATGCGCTGATGCAGCAGCTCTGTCGGCTTCGTCGTTGCCAGCCACACCGCAGTGAGATGGAAGCCACCGCAGAGCAACGACGTGGTGGTTGTTTATTGCCTGCGTGTGCAGGCCATTAATTTCTTGAGCAAGCTGCTCTTGTGGCAGCACCATGAGGTGCTGAAGGGCTGCTCGAGAGTCGGTGAAGATTGCCCATGCCTGAACTGGAGCAGTTAAAATGTGTTCCAATGCAGCACGTAGGGCCGTGAGTTCAGTAACCATCGACGAAGGAAACGTGGCGTTAAACAATCGTGCACGATGACAAGATAGGACGCATGCGCTGCTGAGCACGAGGTCGCGGGTTCGATTCCCGGCCGCGGCGGCCGCTTTTCTGATGGAGGCGAAAAGCAAAAACGCCCGTGTGTACGAGATTTCGGCGCACGTTAAAGATCCCCAGGTGGTCAAAATTAATCCGGAGCCCTCCACTACGGCGCGCCTCATCGCCTGCGTTACGTCAGCGCGTTAAACCCCCACAATCAATCAATCAATCAAGATAGGACGCATACAAGCGCCCTTATCTGTCGTAACCCCGTGGTCGTATCTTGTCGTCGTCGAAGTACGTTTTGTTTCTTCTTTTCGTCGGCTACACATTTTGCGGCGGCATATTAACCGCTCAGTCATGCGTCCTTCGACTGCGGCAAGAGCAATTCGTCACGTGCGATTACGCACCGCATGCTGTTTCACCGAACACGGCTACCACAGAACAGGGAGGATTTCGGCTTCCTTGTAGCTCGTAAACGTGTAAATGCATAGTGAAGAAAGCAAATCCCAAAAACCGCTTAAGAATCCAATTGTCATGCCAAGCCCAAGCCAAAAAGGGTGTCTTCCCTGAACCCCCACGACGACATGGCTTACAAGGCGCAGTTTCCTCTCTAGTATACTTACTAAGAAACTCTATGGACGCCCCTTATCGCCGGCTCAAGCGCAGCTTCGCGGCTGCCATTCTTGCTCGCCAGGGGCACTTCAATTGCTTTTCAAGCTGGTTTACCCGTATTTTCCAGCATAATTCCCTGAAGTTCGTGTCACAAAAACGATTTCTTTCGAAGCAGGTGGTCTCCGATTGGCTCGCTTCCTCAATTTTCTTGAGCGCCTATTCAAACCATGGAAGCAATGCAGCCAATACACGCACGAACTGTTTGTTTCATTGATTTTTTATGCTTACCTACAGCCAAGCATGGTTATCGCCGCAGCTACTGAAGGGTTCCCGAGCGTTTAAACCTCATGGCACATCAGACTTGCCGCCGAGGGAATCGCGAACCACGGCAGAGACATGGACAAACTGGTGGCCTTCCTAACAAAACAGAATCCATACGGCACTGGCGAACCAGTTCTCTTTCCGACGCGGGCATACAGATTCGTGCACAAAGCTTAGGAATCACGCCTGGCAAGCAGGGATGGCAGCGGCGCAGCTTCGCTTGAGCCGGCGATAAGGCGAGCGTCGGAATGTCCAGATGGGCGAGACGGATGTGCCCACGCACTCTCGCTATCTGCGCCGCATCTATTCATAGATCACGCCGTAGACATGCATGCAGTTTTGCCTAGGGTGCCTCGATTCACGCGTCCGCCCTACAGGGTGGAGACAGGTATACGCTGGCGCCGCCATTTTGGGTCATTCACTCTCCGGCACCGCCGCAACTCATTGTATCAAACCGCACTAACATTGTCACCGCAGCGTGGTTTACTGGCGAAATTTGTATAATGTTATCTCTTTCGCGCCGCTGGGTCTCGTGGAAAACAGAAAGAAGAGCGCTTTGACAACTTTGACCTAACAGTACCGGCACGGGACCATTCAAAAGGTGTCTCCACTCTGTACGGCGGTTCTCCCATCTAGGCACCCTATTTTTGCCCGCTCCGACCACCGCACTCGTGCTGCGTTTAATTTTTGGAGCACCTGCAGAAGCCGACCGCTATTTTGGACTCCGAAAATTCGGACTTGCTGGATATTTCAGACTTTCCCTAGGAACCGCCAAGGAACTGCCGGATGTTTCGAACTTTACCTAGGAGTAATGAATCAAGAATTTTTTGGACTGATCTTTTATTCGTGCTATTTTTTGTTCCCCTCCAGATCCGGAAAATCGGGCGGCTACTGCATTGTAGGACATAGAAGTTGAGCAACCAGAGTAAAGTCAGCATACAAGCGTCATCATCTTCATCATCTCGCTGCTGCACAAAGCGCCAGGCTATGCAGCAACCACAGGCCACCTCAACTTCACGAATTCTGCCTTTTTTACTGGGATTCAATCGCCGTCTTCGATGGACCCGTTTTCCCATTTTTGTTTCATTCGCGTTCCTGTTCGTTCCTGAAACTACGTGTTTTTGGCTTCGCTATGTATATATAATGTGCATGTTTGTGATTTCGTAAGTTCACTTTTCTGTTCTCTTTCATTTTTTTCTGTCCTTCTGTTCTTCAAATATTTCTTCCCCCAGTTATCTCCATGTACGCAGGTAACCAGATTCCATGAATTAATTCCGAAAATAAGGCCATTTGAATCATGGAATTTGTGCAAAAGCAAAATCTGCACAGTTCATTTGTTTGGTTGTGAAGCTTAACGCGCCGGCGCTACACATGCGATGACGCACGCCGAAGTGGAAGGCTTCTATGGATTAATTTTGTCTACCTGGGGATCTTTAACGTGCGCCGAAATCTCGAACTTACTGGCGTTTTCGGTTTTTTTCCTCCACCAGAAAAGCGACCTCCGCGGCCCGGAATCGAACCCGCGTCCTTGGGCTAAGCAGCACAACGCCATAGCCACTGAGACACGGCTGCGGGTGCACAGTTCATTTGTTTTATTGATTGTTTTAGCTGTGTTTCTGTTGTTTCACGGGGTTTGTTATTTTCGTGTTCGTTTTTGGCGGAGGGATATAATACGGATGTTCTTGGTTTGGTCAGTTCACATTTATAATCACATTATTTGTCGTATTTTTAACATTGTACATGTTAGACCAATTACCTGCATTTACGCTATTATAACGAATAAACTCTTTAACCCCGCCATTCATGCATTCTTGTTCAATTGTAGGACGGTTGACTTTAGGCTGTGGGGGTGGTTGGTAAAGTAGGCTCAATGAGCCTAACAACGCTCACGCGTAAGAAGAACTGAATCGATGACTTTATGCATGATATGAAGCCAAAAGTCCGTGTTGGGGGAAGCTGGCGCAAGTTGAGTGGTGGATCCTTTGATGAAACATTTGGAATCGACCACTGCAAGTACACATTCTTCAATGGAACGAAAAGTAAACAGTTTTACAGCTTAAAAACTCCCCTTACCTCCACCTAAGCAGCGAGCTAAAGCGCAACACAATTAGGGTTGTGGAAACGCGGTTTTCTCTGAAATCTATAATATAGTAAGAGTGTGTAAGTGCAGTACCTGAACTGCTTCACCAACGGCACGAAAATTTCATAAAGCCAGGCTACTCACACCAAAATTGCTGTATTTGTTTGAAATGTGCGGCACTCCCTAGAATACTGAGAATGATATTGCTAAACCTGGATATAACAAAATTGACAAAAATTCCCAATTTTTTGTTACGTCCACGTTTTCCTTACATGCGGGTTTCGAGTTAAGGATAGCGTGAATGAAGCAGAAACAAAACCAAAATGGTGGGCATCGCTGAAGGTGAACTCACCATTCAAGTATTTATTTCCCAGTTAAATACTGCGTGATTCGCACCTGCTGCTGTCGTACGGGATTAGGAACTATACAGTGCTCTAAGAAGCGAGGTCCCCAGCCCCCTTATTCACAAACGTAACCTAAGTAGTACCTCGGCCTTTTGACACTTTTCTGTGTCTTAACTAGTTTCAGGAACTAAACTTGTGCGGAGAGGGTGTCCTTTCGCGAACTTCATGTCCTTTTCCGCACTCAAAATTGGTGACTGTACCCGGCGGCGAAGTTCTTCTTTCTCGCCGGCCGAAACCACAGGCAGGTACCAGTGGAGACGGGCGACTATACACGCCGACAGGCCGGCCTAGCACCTCAAAAGACTGACACCGCGTTCACACGTGGAAACGCACGGTATTTTTCGGGTCGGGCGAAATTCGCAAAACGTATGCGTTTCTTTAGCCGATATGTAAAAAAAAGTGCAAAAAGGAGGCTCATCGGCGTAGCCAATTCGTTATATGAAGGTAAACCGTCCCGACGCCTATAGAGGTCGCAAACACATGGGTTTTAATGGGGCTAGAAATGTGGAATTGAGAAACTTCGTTAAATACAGGAACTCGTAACATAGAGGTCCGTTACATCCAGGTTTAACTGTACTGGATATACTGAATTGACCCTACCCGTTTTTCAATCTAGTGTGAAAGAAAATCCCGCACAGATTCAAAATCTGTGGTTCTACTTGAGGTTCAAAACTAAGCAGTCTATGCGGCAAATGAGACAACAAATATCAGCCTCTTGTATTTAACAAACCCTTACTTTATGGAATTGTCTAGTTACATGCAATATTCATCTTGGAATCCGCAGGCCCCGGATTCAGATTTACAGCCCGCACTGGACATTGTTATGGGAACACATTTTGTTCACTGCATAGGTGATGGGTTAAGATCACATGTACGGTACGTGATGCAGGAAAAGAGTTTTGGAAAGTTCTCACCCCACTTCAAATAAACTCGTAGATGTAGCACCTGACCCTCCTTACCAACTCCGGGGCCACTTTCAAACACCTGCTCCTACGGTGCCTTCGCATAAACTTGAGCCTTCAAGAATACGCTCGTTGTCAATGTTTCTAAGAGTAAACAGATAACCATCTTCATCGCTGTGCAGTGTCCCAAGAATGGTAAGATGTACACAGTCAATTCACTACGTGTGCGAGCAAAACCGGGTCAGCATGTGTAACAGGTTCTGCTTGTTGTTTTCAGGCTCTCGCGCACAGAAGTTCCCGCTAAACGTGCAAGTACGTTGTGAGAAGTTCCAAATTTCGGAGAATGTGTCTCTTTTCCAGTCTCCACGGCATCTCACTCGCAATCGTCTCTAGCGTCGCACTGGCGTCGTTGCTACAAACTTCGGGGGAAAAATGGCAGCATCTCCACTCCGTGGATGATGGCGAGGTTGCGGAGTACGAGGACTCGAAATGACATCCAAGTTGCGCCCCGAGTGACACCTGACTTGCGCCCCGACCGCCATTCGATTTGAGCCGTCAGTTGCACCTTGATTATTCTCTAAATGAAACTGCAACTCACGGCTCAAATCGAATTTCGCTTGATTTTCACTTGATGGTGGTGTGCACACAGATCGATGCAGACGGACATTGCGAGGTCCTAAGGTACTCCGCACCGTTACAGGCGAGGGAGCAAGCCGTTTGACTCTCTCGTACTAACTCACGGTCGTAGCCCAATCGGTAAGACGACTGACACTAACTCTGGTCTACCAGACACAAGCTCGAATCCCGCCGGTGTTCGGATGATTTTTTGCGATTGTAAATGCTTTGCGCACGGACGCGGACGTACATTGGGCATTGTGCGGTCCTAAGATACTCCGCACCTAAAAAATGACGGAAGCTCACACTAACGCCTGAGGCTTCATGATAGCCAAGCTGCACGCAACCTGCACGACCATCACGACGGCTCTCTGTAATCGTTTCCGTTCTCCATACAGACCGCGAGCGGCCTCCTCGTCGGCCGTGTGGACGACCCGTGGGGGACACATCCCTGCGACTGAACGGGCGCACTTACAAGATGGACTATTATACTAACTGCTAGCGCGTGTGAATGACGAACACACAGACCTTTATCGTGGGCGGAGCCATTACTAGCGAATGACGTGGACAGTGTGATTGCGATAGCAAAACTGTTGCCACGATTACGGCGAATGCTTGAGTTTTTTTTTTTTTTGCCAATCGTAGCCAATCTCTCTAAGTGGGTATGTTTGGCTAGACAAACCTGTGCCGGGGACGCTGGGTTGTCGCCAAATGGCACGCGCTAAAGTGCGCTCGGCATTGTTGATGTATTTTTAAGTGCGGGCACGAAAGTCGAACGATTTTCTACGGGCGAACGTCCGTCTGACAACAAGGACTGCAGTGTCAAGCACTGAATGCCGGCAGAGCTGTGCAGCCGCTTTTTCATGCGAGCAAGTGTTCGAAGGCAGGAGCATGAGGTGAGACTCTATCTCTAGTTTCGTGCTTGTTCTTGAAAAGTGCATGCATGCATCTAGTCAGCCGACTAGTCGTTTGCTCCAGCTGGCAAGAAACCAATTACCGCTGCCTTCGAAAATGAAATGGCCCGAAAGTCTATCGGCTCTCGTTCTTAAATTTCATAAATGCACCTTGTTTCCAAAAAACTGCGGTGTATATTTGTGTTTTATTTTGTGTTCTTCCGCAAAAATGAACTGAATATGTGACACCTAAATGTCATCAGTCGCCCAAAAACCAAACACAACAGTTGAATTCGCGGGTAAGGTTGCTTACTGGTATCATTTTCTTCCGCGTGGCACCTGTAGTGTTTCTATCCGGTTGAGAGGATACTGTTACCAAGGGCGCACAATGAAAGACACGTGTGCCTGTGGTTTTACTCACGGCCGTTGGATGAAAGAGCTTTCATCGGGTGGCCGTACGTTAGCAAAGCATTCGCGCGGGCTGCAACCACGACGAAGGCTTCTCAAGGTGAAAGCTTCAACTACCGCATTTTGGGGAAAACCATTGCTGTGGTTACTTCGACAATAAAATTCCCGCCCCTGGAAAAAGTAAATAAAGCTTAGAATAGTGTGGCCTGGGGATAGTTATTGACGGCGATACTTTGTCACAGCACAAAAACAAGGACACAACCGCTCGTACCTGCTTCGTGTAACTGCAGATATGTTATTTTTGTGCTATGCGAAGCTACACACTAAATAAAAACAGGCGTGATCCGGAGGTATTTTTCCCTGTTTTGTAGAGTAGCAGCGCGCATGCTCCGTTATACCGCCGGTGGACACACGGTGACCGAACCAAGGCAGTGTGGAGTTGCTCAGTCAAGCAGACCAGCCGGTGGTGAAAACACATTCGCAGAATAATAAGCGTCCGAATATATATATATATATATATATATATATATATATATATATATATATATATATATATATATATATATATATATATATATATATATATATATATATATATATAGCGGGTTTCTGCATTTCACACACTACGCATTTCCCACCCCGCAGCCATCGTGCTCAGCAAACATGCCTTGCGAGCGCCGGCTGCGGACGGGTCCGTAGTTTGCAGATGCAGACAGAGGCAGGAGGCGACAAGGGCAAAACACCAATGGCAGCATTTATCGCAATGTCCACATCAAATACGCTGCATACAGACTAATCGTAGGCCATAACAGTAACACTGGGGGCGAGACATTAAAGAACGCTAGAGATCGAGATGGTTCGACTCACCGATGGAATACCGGAGCAGCGGGGCGCCGCGCGTGCGAGCGTGGGTGCAGTCTCCGAGCTCGCCCGGAAACGTCCTTTTGAGGCGCGTTCCCCAGGTCCTGACAAGCGTGCCAAAACGTCCGCGCACTACCGCGTCCCCAAGACAAGAGAGGCGTCCTCTCGTCATGCAACATCTCACCAGACCTTGCGATTTGGTGGCACTAGTAGGGAGGAAGAACTGGTTCTCGGGTAAGGCAGAGGGGAAAAGGGTCACCTCAACCAAGCGACAACAAACCCTCCGGTCGCTGGCGCCCTTCCGTATGGCTCCCGTCGCGTGAGCGAGGCGTGTTGTGCAATGCCGGCCGCGATGGGAAGCTAGCCAGAAAGGGGTTTGCGTGAAAGTCCCGATCCCCACAATATATATATATATATATATATATATATATATATATATATATATATATATATATATATATATATATATATATATATATATATATATATATATATATGTAAGGCCGATGGTAGGCGAGGCAGACCAGTACGCACAAACCGCTTTATTCGCAGGCCGAGCTGCAAGGCGGCAAGATGGCGACCGAACCAGGTTACCGATGATGATCGTTCGAGAAGGTAGAAGAATCGGTGATGATGAGTATATACAGAGATGAAGAAGCCGTGGCCGCAACCGAGCGCCAGTGAAGATGGCATTCCACTGGGACATTGCATTCAGCGTTCCGAAATTCCACAAACGAGGCTACCACTGGTCTCACAATATTTTCCCCCCCGGGGCGAGAGCGGCCGCCTGTTCGCGTTTTACTGCGAATTACGCCGGTGGAACGCCTTGAGCCGGGAAACGTGGACAATCTCCGTGCCACGATGACGGCGGTCCGAACTTCCGCAAACGGGGGTGACGCGATAGTTCACCGGTGAGGTAGCCTCAAGAACCTTGTAAGGACCAAGGAACCGGTGTAGGAATTTTTCGCAGAGGCCTGGAGAGCGAACCGGTGTCCAGACCAAGACTTCGTCACCAGGTCGGAAAGAAACGGACCGGCGAACAGCGTCGTAGCGTTCTTTTCGGTCTTGTTGGCTTGCTTCTGTGCGCATGCGGGCCAGGCGCCGACAGTGGTCGATCCGAGACACGAATTGTTCCGGAAACGATGCAGAAGCGGACACAGGAGCGGTAAAGAAACAGGTATCAAGCACGTGCGATGGATGACGGCCGTAGACAAGGTAGAAAGGCGCGTACCCTGTAGTGCTTTGAACTGCCGTGTTATAGGCAAAGGTGACTGAAGGTAATATAGCGTCCCAATTTCTGTGGTCAGGTCGTATGTACATTGATATCATGTCAGAAAGCGTGCGGTGAAAGCGTTCGGTGAGCCCGTTCGTTTGTGGATGGTAGCTTGATGTCATTTTGTGGGAGGTATTAGAGGCACGAAGGACTTCGGCAAGGATCTCGGTTAGAAACATCTTGCCGCGGTCACTTAACAGTACGCGAGGGGCTCCATGTCGTAGCAGGATGTGTCGCAAAAAGAAGGCAGCGACGTCGCCAGCGCTAGCCGAGGGAAGTGGCGCTGTCTCCGCGTAGCGAGTCAAGTGATCAACGGCCGTGACGATCCAGCGGTGACCAGTGGACGTCGTCGGTAAGGGCCCATACAAGTCAATACCGACCACTTCAAACGGCGTAGTTGGACACGGAACAGGCTGCAGGAGACCGACAGGGGGTGCCGTAGAGCGCTTGCGGTGCTGACAGGGTGAACAGGATGCGACGTATTTCACCACGCTGGTCGAGAGTCCTGGCCAAAAGAAGCGACCTCGAATGCGGTCGTACGTCTTTTGAAAGCCAAGGTGGCCGGCGGTGGCGTCGTCATGAAAAGCTTGCAAGACGCGACTCTGGAGAGAACGAGGCACAACTGGGACCCATGTAGCGCCATTTGGGTGGTGGTTTCTGCGATACAGTGCACCGTCTATGAGCTGGAACTGCCGCAGTTGGCGACGTAGGCGGCTATTCGGTGAACGTGTCGAACCAGCGAGCCGATCCATTATTTTCTGGCAGTAACTGTCTGCTCGTTGATGATCGACCAAGTCGCGGCGGTCGTCAGCCGGTGCATAGTCGACAGGTGCAACTGATAATGGCGGTGTATGAGGAAGCGACGCCATGTCGTTTGAAGATGGCATCAGTGGGCACCGCGAGAGTGCGTCTGCGTCTACATGCTTGAGTCCGGACTTGTAGGTAACTGTAAAGTCGTACTCTTGCAATCGCAGAATCCAGCGTCCCAGGCGTCCCGACAAGTTTTTCAATGAAGACAGCCAGCACAGAGCGTGATGGTCTGTGACGACGGTGAAATGTCGGCCGTAGAGATATGGCCGAAACTTTTGCACAGACCACACAACGGCCAGACACTCCTGTTCCGTAATTGTATAATTCGTCTCCGCTCGTGTTAGAGAGCGGCTGGCATAAGCAACAACCCTCTCGCGGTGGTGAACATCGCGCTGCAACAGAACGGCGCCAATGCCATGCCCACTAGCGTCGGTGTGGAGGATCGCCGGTCTCGATTCATCAAAGTGGCATAATACAGGTGCGGAAGTAAGCGCATGCTTGAGGTCTTGGAAGGCCTTTTCGCAGCCATCACTCCAGTCGAAGGGGGTATCAGAATTTAATAGCTGGTTCAGAGGTGCAGCGAGAGTAGCAAAATTGCGGACAAAACGGCGAAAATAGGACGCCAGGCCGAGAAAACTACGCAGCGCTTTTTGTTGCTGAGGTCGAGGAAAATTGGCTACAGCAGAAATTTTGTCTGGGTCGGGGCGTATGCCATCTTTACTGACGACGTGACCAAGAACCTTTATCGATTTGCTAGCAAAACGACATTTCTTGGTGTTCAGAGTCAGACCAGCCTTTGCCAGGCAAGTCAACACCTCGTCCAGACGCTGCAGATGTTCCGCAAAACTTGACGAAAAGATGACGATGTCGTCAAGGTAACACAGGCATGTTTTCCATTTAAGCCCGCGAAGGACCGTATCTATCATGCGCTCAAATGTGGCTGGGGCGTTGCATAAGCCAAAAGGCATTACGTTAAATTCGTACAAGCCGTCTGGAGTCGCAAACGCCGTTTTCTCTTTGTCAGACTCGCGCATGGGGATCTGCCAGTAGCCAGATCGCAGGTCCAGACTAGAGAAATATTCAGCCCCTTGTAGACGGTCCAGCGCGTCATCTATGCGCGGCATCGGATACACATCCTTCCGGGTAATCCTATTCAAAGCCCGATAGTCCACGCAAAAGCGTACGGAACCATCTTTTTTCCTCACCAGAACAACAGGAGAAGACCACGGGCTCGAGGAAGGTCGAATAACGTTTCGTTGAAGCATGTCCGCGACGTTTTCTTCTATGACTTTCCGTTCCGACGACGACACACGGTACGGGCGGCGGCGAACAATGTGAGTCCCATCTGTCTCAATACGATGTTCTGCAACAGACGTCTGTCCAAGGTTGGTAGAGATGCAGCCAAATGAGTTTTTGTGTTTTTCCAACAGCTCAAGTAGGAGTCTCGTTTCGAACACCGTGAGGTCTTCGCTAATCGTGGTTGCCAGGGTGGGACGTGAGGACCCGGAATCTGAAGACAGGGGAACGGAAGACACAGAGCAGAGGGGAACCAGAGACAGACTGTCATCAGCCACAACGGAAGCGAGCGTGGTGCCTTCAGGGAGGAGTATCGTCTCAGAAGTGGTATTTGTAACAATGAGCGGCGCAGACCCGCGTGCAAAACGGACAAAGCAGGTCGCGATAATGATTCCTTGGGGAATAAAACGCGCAGAAGGAACGATTAACGCATAACCGTCACGAATTTGGGTTGAGTGAACTGAAAGGACTGTATCGTGGCCCGGGTATAAAACGTAATCGGCACTTGCTGTCAAATTCAGTTGTGGCTTTTCTTCCAGAATGTTGGTGTCCTCCGTATCTGCGAGTTCAATTTGCGGTTGCTGGCACGAAATGACGGCGGATGCGGATGACAAGAAGTCCCAGCCCAAGATGAGGTGATGCGCACACGGTGACAACACTGCACACTGAACGTGATGACGAAGTTGACCGACTGAAATTCGTACCGTGCACTGTCCGGATGGCCTGATCGTGCTGCTATTGGCGCCATGCAAAGAAGGTCCACTGTAGGGTGTTCGAACCTTGCGTAGTCGGGCACACAATTCCATACTTATCACCGAAATACTGGCACCAGTGTCAATAAGGGCATCTACACAAACACCTTCAACCAAAACTGACAACATGTTCGATGGACGCTCCGGAGGCATTGTAAGTTTCCCACGTGATGCAGTTTCCCCTCCCAAAACTGCATTAACTAGTTTTCCGAGTGCTGGTCAGTGACGTAGGTCGCAGGCCGAAGGGGTGACAGCGCCCGACGGCCTGGCGATGGAGAGCGGCGTCGCGTATCGCGCGGCCTACGAGAAAAGTCGGTTGGTGGCTCAGGTGGCGATGGTGAACGGCGTGAGAAAGACGGGTGTGTACGATGCACGTAGTCGAAGTAATTCGGACGTACATAATCGCGTTCGTAGGCTGCGTAGCCGCGTCGTTCGTCACGTTGGCGCCTTCGACAAAATCGGGAGATGTGGCCCCGGATGCCACAATAATAGCAGACTGGCCGGCCAACGTTGGGGTCTTGGTGTGGCGGGAAATAAGTCGGCGTGGTATGCAATCGAGGCATGGCGGCCACGTAGCCGGGCGGGGCCCGTGTCGTAATGGGACTGAGCGGTAGAGGATGCCGACCAGCCACATCCGAGTAGGATGGCGTTGCCACAGAAACAGGTTGGGTGGGAGGCGGAAGTACGGGCATAGCCGCAAGCTCCTCCTTAACAATATCCCGTAGGCCAGGCACACAAGGAGCTTCGCGGACACAGTGTGTGCACTGGGAAATATTGGCGTGCATCTCCTCGCGAATTATAGAGCGTATCAACGCACGCAGGTCTTCATTTCCCAGATGGTGGGTAGGAGCCGTGTCTTGACGAAGGCGGACGGACTGTAGTTCGTCGAGACGCTTACAAGTGGAGATCACGTCCGACACGGTTGTGGGGTTCTGCGTTGCCAGTGTGGTGAACGCGAACTCACCGATTCCTTTTAGAACGTGGCGTACACGGTCAGCTTCCGGCATGTTATTGTCGGCGTGACGACACAGCGCCAGAACGTCCTCGATATATGAGGTGTACGTTTCATGCGCCTGTTGCACACGGGTCTCGAGTTTCTTTTTCGCGCTGTCGCTCCGAGCTTTAGAAGAGCCGAAAATCCGGCGGAACTGAGCAACGAAATCGGCCCAGTCGGTGATGGTATGCCGGTTATTTAGATACCACGTCTCGGCAACCTTGGTCAGGGAGAACGAAACGTTTTGCCGCTTGAGGTTATCGTCCCAGCGGTTGAATGCGCTCACCCTTTCGTAGTTGTCCAGCCACTCGTCGGCATCATCGTCACGACGGCCAGCGAAGAAAGGAGGTTCACGCTGGGGGCTCGTTATGATGCACTGGGGGTTTGGTGGGGCCGTGGCGTTCGCCGATTCCAGCGTCATCGCTGTAGTTTCCGGCATTAGGCGGCGACCCGAACGGAGCTCCAGTGGGGCAGCTTGAGAGGTGGATTACGGGACCGAAACGCACCTTCCACCACTTGTAAGGCCGATGTTAGGCGAGGCAGACCAGTACGCACAAACCGCTTTATTCGCAGGCCGAGCTGCAAGGCGGCAAGATGGCGACCGAACCAGGTTACCGATGATGATCGTTCGAGAAGGTAGAAGAATCGGTGATGATGAGTATATACAGAGATGAAGAAGCCGTGGCCGCAACCGAGCGCCAGTGAAGATGGCATTCCACTGGGACATTGCATTCAGCGTTCCGACATTCCACAAACGAGGCTACCACTGGTCTCACAATATATATATATATATATATATATATATATATATATATATATATATATATATATTTATATATATATATATATATAGTAAGAAAATGAGGGGCTCGTTGAGGAAAATTCAGAAAGATAGGGCAGCAGTCTACAACGCCAAAGGAGACATAGGGGTGTGGTTAGGCTCGTTTCTTTTTCACTTCGGTTAATGAAGTAAACATTTTTTTAATATACAGAAGAAAGAAAGAAAGAAAGAAAGAAAAACACGCGCCCAGAGTGGGGACCGAACCCACGTCTTTCGATTACATGTCGAATGCCTTACCAATTCGGCTATCTGGGCGACTGTGTTCTCCTTCACTTTCTGGGCTATTTATATTTACTAGAAGTGTATCTGACGCTTGAGGGTGGTAGCCAGCGCCACTCTGACTACACGGGGAGAAGGGGACCTTCTTTTCAACCCCCGGGGCGTGACTCGAGCGTCTACAGCCTGTCATGAGCGGGTAACTGGCGGGAAGCCCTCTTATGCTACCTAGGCATCAAGGCTGCCAGAACCGAGACCCTCGCTAGGCTTTCGTAGAATAATATAGTAAGGAAATGAGGGGCTCGTTGAGGAAAATTCAGAAAGATAGGGCAGCAGTCTACAACGCCAAAGGAGACATAGGGGTGTGGTTAGGCTCGTTTCTTTTTCACTTCGGTTAATGAAGTAAACATTTTTTTTAATATACAGAAGAAAGAAAGAAAGAAAGAAAAACACGCGCCCAGAGTGGGGACCGCACCCACGCCTTTCGATTACATGTCGAATGCCTTACCAATTCGGCTATCTGGGCGACTGTGTTCTCCTTCACTTTCTGGGCTATTTATATTTACTAGAAGTGTATCTGACGCTTGAGGGTGGTAGCCAGCGCCACTCTGACTACACGGAGAGAAGGGGACCTTCTTTTCAACCCCCGGGGCGTGACTCGAGCGTCTACAGCCTGTCATGAGATCTATTCAGCCTGTCATGAGCCTGTCATCAGATCTATTGTATAATTCGGTAACCGTCTCGCCAATTCCTACAGACTATGAGGTGGGCTATGAGGTGGGCGTTTTAGCCCCAAAAAGCCACCCCCTTTCTTGGCCAATCCCCTATGTGGGTATGTGCCACTAGACGAGGAACAACAACAACAAGAAATACGGTCGCCTCTCAACTGGTGGACGGTGCGTCTTGGCCCCGCTTCGTGCCTTTTCGGTCCCACTTCTGTGCGGTTGCGGTTTGCCTGACGAAAGCATGCCCATGACACAAGAACCGGCTAACACTGCGGCCACCCCGGTACCGCCAGAGTGTATGGTTACGGCCCGCCAGCGAGATCCGCCATCGCTCGCTGGCCTTCGTGGTGAGGACCTTGAGGAGTGGCTTGATGCCTACGCACGCGTCAGCGCCTTTAACACCTGGGGCGACCACGCAAAATTCCTAAACGTCTCGTGGTCCCGGAATGAAGTAGCGAAGACGTGGTTTCTCAACAACGAGCACCGCATCGCTGACTCATCCGATTTCACCGGGCAGATACGCCGGATACGCTCAACCGCTCCGCGTTCTGACGGCCTGAAGAAAAAGCTCGACGGTCGCGTGCAACATGCCCAGGAGACGTATGCGGCGTATATAGATGATGTTCTTGTGCTGTGCCGTCACGTCAACAATATGCAGGAGGCAGATCGGGTGCGAGGCATTATGAAAGGGTCAGCCAGTTTGCACTTTCAGCCCTGGCTGTGGAGAACCCAGCTACAGTCGCGGATGTGGTGGCGACGTGTCAATGTCTGGAGGAGCTTCAATTTGTCCGCATCCAGAATGACCCCCTGGCCCCTCCCTATCTCGGCAATGAAGATCTCCGCAGGAGGGTTCGGGCCATAATTCGAGAAGATATCGGCCACCAGCCCTCACAATGTAGTGCCAGTGTTGGTCACCAAGCCACTACCCGTGGGCTTCGCGAAATGGTTCAGGAGGCGTTGGCCTCTAAGTACGGTGTTTCGCCGCCCGACCCGCCAGCATCTGTGCCCTCCCCGTCCTATTCCGATGTTGCAGCCCACCCACCCCTGTCGTTGGCCCCAGTGACGAATCTGCCTAACTCTCGCTTTGCGGCAGCAGTTCCTCCGGCTCTGAGCCCACAGACCTACTATCCGAAGTGGCGACATCCCCGCCAAGACCTTCCCACAGGTAGACCTGCGTGCTATTACTGTGGAATTCGTGGCCAAATCTACCGTTTCTGCAGGCGGCACCAGCGAGAAGAAAGACGTGGCTACGACACCTACGAGTCAAATGACGTTCGTCCTGGTTATGGCATTCACCCTCGATCCTTTACGCCCCCTATCGGCCAATAGCCCCTCACCCTGGCCAACCAACCGTTGTCAGCGACTTTCGAGTGGGGCGACGCCGATCTCCACCACCGTATCGCCGTTCTTCGTCCCCTCTTCGGCCCGTTCTAGTTTCTAGTTTCCAGGTTCCAGTTTCAAGAAGGTTCTAATTTCCCGCAACCCAGGTGGCGGGAAACTAGAACCTGCAGTTTCTCAGAGGGGAACTGCAGGTGTTGCGAAGATTGAAATTGGAACTTTAGATGGACGCCGTGCAAATCTAGCCGTGACAATTATTTTGCGGTATGAAGTTGTGCCTCCTTTCAGCTGAATTTTATGCGCAAAAAACAACACATTATGTTCACTGAAGTTGGCTGACCGTATTAGTATTTTGGAACGATCTATGATCTAGTTCCATGTGGAATATTTATTTGCCTCTCAGATTGTTTGGACGCTCTTTACGCACAGAGTATCGGGGCCGAGACTCCAAGACCGATTGGACGCCCGAGATGGCTGTGTCAGCTACTGTTTCTTTGGAAATGCGGCAAATATGTCTCTCACCTTCGAAATGAGGTCATCGTTCTGGTATGAGTCCTGCCGAAGTTTTCCACTGCTAGATGCTTTCTGCTCAGAATGCGAAATAAGCACACAATGTGCCATGTTACGAGCGTGGTTGAGAACAGTCCGGGCTACGACGCTGTTGCCTGCTTCGAAGCTGTGAACAATTCCGTAGTGTTCGTTGTAGAAATCTTGCAACCTTACCGACGTTCCCAGGGGGTACCAGCAGGCTCTGGTGGATGAAGCACAATCTAACTGCTCCTTGTTGATAACACGGATGAATCTTAAACGTACAGTATCGAAACACCGATGAATCTCATATATAAATCGCAGTAAAGTTCTAAAACTTGGGCTCAAGAATTCAGTCATCCAGTTCCCTCGAATTCGATGCCCACCAAAGCTACTGGGAACACCGCCACTCAGTAGCTGCGCTCTTTTACCGATTAACAACGCTTGACAGCACGCTGGATAATTTTCAACCAACCTTTAGAGCTACATAGTAAACGTCCCTGAAAGGTAACCGCCGTGGCAGATGACAGTTGTTGCGACCAGGCTGAAGAAGTGTTGAGATTCTCGTTCTATAATCTCTTGCTCCCATTTTTACTTCGTGCTACACGTGCCGCGTCTTGACGGCTGCCGATGTGCCCGCGGTCGGTCGCTGGCGGTGCACGTTGTTGTGGCATCACCTTTAAACGTTCGGGTGAGTTCCGTCCGTGGTTTCCCTTGGAAGGCACAAGATTTAGCGGTACATGCGCACTTGTGTCACGTTTGCACCCTTCGTTGCGTGTGTTTATTTCACTAGCAATGGACAAGGCATACCTGCAAAAGGTTTGCCATTGATATCCGGACGCACGCTCATGCTGACGGTTATGTTATCTGGGGCAGGGCCGCTCGGTGGAAACAACGTCCGGCCTGCCGAATCGCGCTTTGACAACGGGCGAACGCGTGATTGATTGATTGATTGATTGATTGATTGATTGATTGATTGATTGATTGATTGATTGATTGATTGATTGATTGATTGAAGGGTTTAACGTGCCAACGCAACGCAGGCGATGAGGCGCGCCGTAGTGGAGGGCTCCGGATTAATTTTGACCACCTGGGGATTTTTACGTGCGCCGAAATCTTGCTTTTCGCCCTCATCAGAAAACCGGCCGCTGCGGCCGGGAATCGAACGCGCGACATCGTGCTCAACAGCTCAACGCCTTAGCCACTCAGCCACCGCTGCGGGTGCGCGTGATTGCGGAGTTTCCAGTTGCGGCCGCTGCTTTCGGCGGGGGCGTCCCTCATCGCTAACGGCTCACCCGGCTACCGCTTCGGAGCGCCTTCGGAGTTGCCGGGATCATCGCGCATGAACGCGGCTTCAACTAACGTCCTGTCTCGCGTATATGGAAAGCAATACTGTTACCACGGACCGGAAATGGGACTCTGCAGTCTCTAGAAACGTGATCTATGAAATGCTGTCAGTAAATGGTAATCGTGGTTTAAGACGGCTGCGATGACGACACCGCTTCAGCAGCGGTTCAGCTGCCACGCGGTGTTTGGGAAAACGGCTTTGCAGCCTCTTGCAATGCGAATTTGGTTTAAAATTATTTTAAGTGTATGCTGTATAATGAAACTATGACTGCTGGCATTTATTACGCGAAATTTTTAGATGCGACTGCATCTCATTCACTCGCCTTGTCCCTCTATACGGCGTTGTTGTTGTCCGTCCACACCCCTCCCTATTCTCCTCTCCGCGCGAGCTGCGCTCTCCGCCGCTCACCCCCTCTCCTCTCCGATAGCGAACACTCCCTCGCGAGGGGCATTGCATTGGATTCGATTGGGTTGGCTTGGCTTGGCTTGGCTTGGATTGGATTGAATTTGGCTTGGCTTGGCTTGGCTTGGATTGGCTTGGCTTGGTTTGGATTGGATTGGATTGGATTGGATTAAAGTGGATTGTGTTGGATTGGGTTGCGTCATAGCCGCGCCACGTTGCGTCATAGCCGCGGTCGTTCCAGCACCGGCGTTCCGATTTCGGGCACGTGCATAGACTTGATCTTCGCTGCAAATTGCACGGTGGTCCCGTTACTTCACCACCCACTACCCGTACACTTCAGCGACCACAAGGCCGTCATCGTTAACGTTACGCCACGTGTTAAATAAAGAATACATCATACGCGTTCCTCACACGTTTCACGCAATTAGAGAATCAACCCAACGGAAACCTTAAGTGAACCCCCAAGATGCGTCGCATCTCCACAGGGTTCCTCTCGCGGGAAGGTGGGGTAATTTTTTGAAGCTATCCGTAAAGTAGCCATGAAGAGAAAAGACAAGTTTGGTTCATTCGAAAGATTGCCTCGTTAGAACCATACTGACACCACTTTTAACACAAACTTCGCTCAAATAGGCTACATAATTAGGAAAAAAGGGAATGATCATGCGACCCACCAGCTCATTTCCCGCCACAGCACCTATGATGTCACACGAGAATGTTTTGCGATTGGCGGAGGCCGGCAAAAGCAAACGCAAGTTAGGCAGGGCTTACCAGTTTGCATAGTGAGCTCTATGCCCGTTAAACATACTGCACATTCCTTTTATGACGATAAGAACGGCGGAGTAAACGGTTGAAGTTCCGAATAAACACGCAAGCGTGTATGCCAATGCGTACGAAACTATCGCCAGCCGAACTCGACATCTCGCCGTCGCCACCGTCGCGCAGACGAATTTTCCGGTTCGAGGCTCTTCGGGGCCAACGAACCGTCCCAGCACGCACAGCCGCGACCTTGCTTGGTATCGTAATCCCTTCACAGGAGGTTTGCCGTCATATCGCCAACCAGCGAAGGTAAAAACTAGAAACGAGGGGAGTAAGGAACAGCGAGCAGCGACGAGATAGTGACAGTCGTCGCAGTTTGGGAATGGTGTTGGCTTGCTGCTATTGTTAGGAGCTCGTTTCCAGTTTACAACCACTGAAAACTTCAGTTTGTTCGAGTACTTTACAATGAAATTTCGTTGCTGCGTTTTGAAATGCCGATGTAGTACGGGCAAATCGTCGAGGGAGTGCGACATCCCCGGCGGTGAGGAGATCTCCTTTCATGTGCTGCCCAACGACGAACCTCGGCGAAGCAAGTGGCTACGTTTTGTGAACTTTGCAAACGGAGGAGAAAGAGAGCTAAAGGAAGCACGAGTGTGCTCGCTTCATTTCCGAGGAAGTGATTACGGCAGGGATCCTTACGTTAGCTCACTCCTGGGACATGCTGGCGCTCGTCGCCGACTTCGTCAAATCGCCGTCAAAGCGCTCTGGCCTTGGGGGGGAAAATGCCTTACACAAGGCACATTGACGCTCGTATCTTTCTGGTCGGAGCAGAGAGCTCGCGCGAACGGCTTTCCATACACGACATCGGCCAACTGGCATAAGCGATACTACTACTGAAATTGAACTATTATTAACCGTAATAAAAATACGGTACATACGTACCAGTCTGTATTCGTCCGTCGCGACGGGGCTGACGAGGCAGCGGTGCCGACGGCTGGGCGTTCGTCTGTTGTGGCTATCGCGGAATGGTCGCTTTCCGGTCCTTCCTCGTATCCCACAACTCCTACCGCTCGTGCACTTAGAAGCATTGAGCGTTCAAGTGGTGTGAGGTTGTTAAATGCAAGCCCGAGCTTCTCGGCGAGGGTTTTGTTCTCCGGATCAGGCGATTCCATGACTAGCGCTGTGGGTGCACTAGGTTTTACTAGTATTTTTAAAATGGCCGCCCGGTTCCTGTTTGATTCCCGCGTGCGGGTGCTATATGGAGTCGACATACTAAGTATCTGTTATATGGACCGGCTCGTATGACGCCATTGTTCACGTCACGAAATGTGCAATTTAGGCGGGAGATTTAAAATTTTGGCTTAAATTGCCGTATTTCTCAGTGAATAAAGCATCATTTGCTTCCGGGAAAGCGCTTAGGGTACTACGAAACACCTAATCTTTCGAATTAAACAAACTTTTGTTTTCTCTTTATGGCTTCTTTAAGCGCAATTTGAAAGCAAACGTATTTTAAGCTTGACCAACGTAGTTTGAGTGTCCTAGCAGCTCAACCTGTCTTGCCGTGCTAGGTAATATGGCTCAGATATCCAAGTATTAGGGCTCAACAATTTGATTTGCCGAAAAAAAAACGTTGCCTTGTGGGACGACCTTCCCGACGGGGTGAAAAACCAGAGCGGGGTGGAAAACGAGGCACTTTGTTTTGTTGAAAGTGACGACGGGAGGCTTGCGTGGTTTGACGTTGAAATTGAAGATATGCAACAAGAAAACCAGCGCAAAAGGACCCACGCAACAATCGTGATGACAATAAAGACGAAGGTCACAGGAGTATATATACACTCTCGGTAAATTCAGTGTAGAAAATAAAGGTGGAATGGGCGGGTGAGACAAGCGAAGGCAGGGGGCGTGGCACGATCAGAAGAAGAAGATCGGTCGCGCTGGCGTGCTCTAGCTTGAGTGTTCCGTGACCACCACGCGAGCCGGACGTCTGGGTCCTGCTTTCCTTGCTTGATCCGCCGCACGCTGGTGCAGAAAACCCGCCCAGGCTCCCGGTTCCTTCCTTCATTGAGCACGAACGCCGAGTTCGGGGGTCCCTGCGCGGCGCCAAAATGAAGGCGATTGCCGCATGTTGTATCCGCCACCCACCGAGTCACCATACGGGGCAGAGAGATGCAGACGCTACCTCGTACCCGCGGAAAAGAGAGCCTTTAGTCTTGTTACATGCTATTCATAACCGGGCTGCAGTTACTGATGATGATACTGGAATTGGCCAGCTTAGCACTGTGCGCCACCTAGTGGCATGAATAGAACTACATTACACAACACAACATCCCCTCGTCCCAAAAAGGGGCAGCACACCGTCCCACAATACAACATCCCCTCCTCCCAAAAAGGGGCACGCACAGTCCCTGCAATGTCTCATAAGTAATATTGGGCAAGCCACGCAGGCTTGCGTCGGTCTCCGGTGGATTGCCGTGGAGCCTCACATTCAGCACTTGCCACAGTCCCACCCAACACATTCCTTGGTACACTCATGTCCGTGACAACACTCGGCACACCAGCACTTGCAGTTGAAGTTGGAGCTGTCGTTCTTTCGGTCTTGGCCGAGGTAGTAAGTGGCTGGAACATCTGGGCCCTCGGGGAATGTGCTGCTGCGGAGCCGGGAGTCCCAGGGGAAACGCAGGTTGCATCTGTATCAGGATTACAGGCTGCAGTGTATGGAATGAGCCACTCACGATTCCAAACGCGACCGTCGCTCAGCTCGTACGTGTCCTCACGTAGTTGCATGCGGAGTGCAGCGGTAGATCCCAAGGTACTCTGTGACAGCCTCCTTTAGTGGGTGGTGTTCCTCCAGACAAACCTGAACGCAGCCTTTTAACGCACGATTAAACCGTTCCACTTGTCTATTTGATTGTGGATGATAGACTGCAGAGAATGTGTAGTGGATACCTCTATTCCACAAGAATTCTTCAAACTCGACGGATGTAAATTGTGGCCCATGGTCACTCACTATCTCTTTCGGATAGCCTTCACGGCTAAATATACTCCGCAAAAAGGACATGGTCGTCTCTGAAGTGACGTTAGACGTGAACCCTACTTCTGGCCACTTGCTGAAGTAGTCTACTAAAGTAATGGCAAAACGACAGTCCTGAGGAGCCCTTGCGAAAAGACCAAAGATGTCGATGCCTATCTTCTCCCACGGTGCTGAAGGAAATGGTACCGGCTGCATTAGCGTCACAACTGGCTTTGCTGATTTTTCAACAGACTGACAAACGGCACAAGACTTCATCAGCTGTTCGACGAGCTTGCTCATGCCAGGCCACCAGTATTTTTCTTGGAGCCGTTGCCTTGTACGCGTGATGCCTGGGTGTGGTTCATAGGCGGTATCCAGAAGTCTGCTCACCAACGATGAAGGTACCACGAACTGTTCCCCTCGGAGCAGCAGGTCATTCATCACTGAGAGTTCGTCCCGAACCCTGTAGAAAGGCATTGCTTCTGGAGTTGCGTTTACGAATTATTCGTGAGGTAAATATGAAGAAACAAAGCAAACAGCATCTTCCGGCTCCGGACGGGCTCCATACTTCTCCTGCGCTAACCGGGAAAGGGTATCTGCGACAGTGTTTTCAGTGCCTTTCTTTTATTCTATTGTGTAGTTGTATGCCAGCAGTCTGGCATGCCATCTGGCAATCCTGAAAGGCTGACGGTCCGCTCACTTGCACCGAGCAGCAACACCAGTGCCTGATGGTCTGTGCGTAACGTGAAGTGCCTGCCCCAAAGGTACCTTTTCCAATGCTCACATGCCCACGTGCAGGCTAGTGCTTCCAGTTCGCCTACCGAGTACTTGGCTTCAGCCGGTGTTAGGCGCCTTGATGCAAAAGCAATGGTACGCAAGTCATCACCCTTCTGTTGCTGGAGTACAGCTCCTACGCCAATGCCAGAAGCATCTGTTGTAACCACTATGAACAGAGAAGGGTCGAAAAGCTGTAAGCAGTTACTTGCCAAGAGGAGCTTCAGCTGGTCAAAACAGGCTTGCCTTTCCGGCGTCCAAGTGAAACCTACTCCATTCCGTAAGAGCTGTCGTAGAGGCTCAACGAGTTGAGCATAGTGCGGTATGAATTTTGCCTAATACCCAACCATGCCAAGGAAAGAGCGCAACGTTGCTACATTTGTAGGGGCTGGAACTGTCTGGATGGACTCTACATTGCTCACAAGTGGGCGAACCCCTTCTTCAGTCAATCTGTGACCCGAAATGTTAAGCTCGTTCACTCCAAAATTTCACTTGTCATTCAGTTTTAGCCCAGCGTGGGCAATGCACTTCAAAACCTGCCGAAGGCAGGCGTCATGCTCTTCTTTTGTGCACCCAAACACAACAATGTCATCTATGTAGAAGAGAGTATTTTTGCAGCCTTGCAAGATTGTACTCATCATTATCTGGAAAGCAGATGGTGCCGAAGCGAGTCCAAAACAGACACGCTTGTACATGTACAGCCCATGCTCTGTGATGAAAGCAGTTAGGTCCCTGCTGTCTGGGGTAACAGTCATTTGATAATAGGCCGAGGCCAAATCCAGTCTTGAAAAGAACTTTGCACCATGCGGCTTGTGTAGCAACTCTTCAGTGTGGGGCAGTGGAAAGGAGTCCACAATGATTGTTTTGTTAGGTTCCCGCAGGCCTACACATATCCTAATTTTCTCGTTCTTTTTCTTCGTTACAACTATTAGGGAGACCAAAGGGGAACTGTCAGTTTTCTCAATCACATCTGCCTGTTCTAGCCGATTCAGTTCAGCTTCCACAGATTTCTTCACCGCAAACGGCAAGCGTCGTAGTTTAGCACTTACAGGAGCAACATCCTTGCGTATCTTGACTTTATGCACGAAGCCCTTTGCCAGACCCAAATTCACGTCAAACAGATGAGAGAACTGGGATAGCAGATCGGGAGAGAGCCCTTCCATTTTACAAGAAGTGTGGAAGCAGCTCAATGACGTACCATTTATCTGTAGTTGCATTGTGTTGTTGGCGTGGATGCCCAGGATATTTGTGCCTTGTGGTACCACGTTGAAAAGGAGTTGAGCATGCCGGTTCCGATACTGGACTGGAGTGGCGAAGCATCTTGAATGTTGATTTTTCTACGTGAAAAATCGAGCAATGTTGCCATGTTGGCTGGAGTGGTGGTGGAGGCCTCAGTTTGCTACACGTGTAAGCAGCAATAATTGAAACTGCAGAACCCGCGTCTACGAGAAAATCTACGGTAGTTTCTTAAACCTGTACTTGTATGCGCACTCTGGTGCTCTGTTCCCCGTTAAGTTGCAGTACGCTGAGAGCTGTTGGATCGCGGTGCTGGACTTCCTGAACAGCGAGGGACTTCTTGCTAAGCTTCTCGCTACGACAGACTCTCTGAAAATGGCCTATATTGCCACAATTGTTGCAGGTCTTTATCCTTGCTTTGCAAATACTAGAATTGGCTAAGTGTTTCGCAGAGCCAACAGTGAAAGCAAGTCCTACTATTTTGTTCCGACGAGGCACGGTCGGTTGGCCCTGGTCCCAAATGCTTATCCACTTTTTGCCCGTACCCTGCAGGGCTAGCTGATGACAGCTCCTTGGAATATTTTGCAGCTTCTTCGATGCTTCGAGCAATTGTGAGGGCCCTGTCCGACATCAATGAGGAGCCTTACAAAAGTAGCCGCTCCTGAAGTAAGGGGTTGCTCGTCTTGGCGACGAGTCGGACGCGTATAAACTCGTCGGCCCTGTCATTAAAGGCGCAGGAAAGTGAAAGTTCTCGCAGCCAAGAAACGAACATGCCCGCGGTCTCACCCAGCAACTGAACGCGTTGACCAAACTGCTGTCGTTCAATTACGTTATTAGTTGCTGCGTAGTAGGCCCCGAGCATCTGTAGAGCAGTCTTGAATTCGTCGTCGTCCTCCGTAGGTTGCTTCTCTGGTAGCGTGTAGTAGATTCGTTTTCCCTTGACCCCCAAGCAATGTAGAAGGAGCGCCTTGCGGCATGCTGGCAGGTACGCGTTGCTTGCCGACGCTACGAGGTAGTTCTCGAACCGCCGACGCCATTGCGTTCACGGTATGGCGGGCTTTCCCGGTGTCGGTAGTAACAGCGGCGGCGGCGTCAGTGCCATTGAAGATTGCCGTGTGCCGTACTTGAGTACTGACGTGGCGTTCCGCCCGCAGCCGAAAAGGGTTACCTCATCGCCATTATGTTTTATCCGCCGTCCACCGAGTCACCATACGTGGTAGAGAGATGCAGACGCTACCTCGTACCTCGTACCCACGGAAAAGAGAGCCTTACTGAGAAGCAGACAGAGCTGCGCGCCCTAGATGCCAAGATCCAGACTCAAATCTCAGACGAGGGCTTTCAGGCGGACTATCCCACAGCATGGGACTACGAGCATAGAATTTGCGAAATTCGCGCCCGCGTGCACACCGCCCGATCATCGCCTTCTGCCGTCTCCGGTCCCTCGAGCTCCGCTGCTGGGGAGCGAGCGAATCCACGAAGGGCGAGTGAATCCACGGCTCCTCCCGCCGTGTTAGTTCCCCGCGTCGCCCTCCCCAAGCTGCGCATTGCACCGTTTTCTAGGGACCATCGCGATTGGCAGGGATTCTGGGAACAATTCGACGCCACCATCCATGCAAACCAACACTTGAAGAAAATCGATAAGTTCAAGTACCTCCGCTCGTACATGACCGGCCCCGATAAGACCGCGATTGAGGGCATCATGCGGAAAAACGACGCTGCGATCAAGATCCTTAACGACCGTTTTGGCCGCAGAGACCTATTTATAGCGGATCATGTCAATGCCCTCCTCGCCATAACTCCGGTGAAGACCTCTGCGGACGTCGAGGGCCTGCGGCGCTTCCATGACGACATCGGCTGTCGCCTAAACGCTTTGGAAGCACTAGGCATCGCGCCCGACCGGTACGCCGTCATAATCCGCCGGCTCCTGCTGAAGGCGTTGCTGCATGACATCGCCCTTCTTTACCGTCAACGGATGAAGGAATCAGCCACGAATGAGGTGACCGGTGATGCCAAGCAAGTTCAAGAGATCTTGGATTTTCTCCGTATTCAGGTGGAAATTCGGGAAGAAGGCCACATGGACAGCACCGGTCCTCAGGTTCGACGCCCTCCAGCACCCCGCCCGACACCGCATGAAGAGTGTTCTCCACCGTCAGCCGCAGCGCTATATGCGGAGTCATCGCCGCCTCCTTGTCGTGACTGTTGCCCGCTTTGTGACGGGCGAGGCCATGGGATTGCGCGATGCACCGTGAATGTGCCACCAGAGGAGAAGCGACGGCGACTGCAAGCAAGAAGACATTTCTTCCGGTGTGGCAAGCAGAATCACGTTGCACGTGCTTGCCAGGCTGCTAGAACGTTGTCCTGCAGCCGCTGTTCGTGCCGGCATCTAACGTCACTGTGCGACGTGGCTCAGCCAGGTTCCGCGCACGCTACCAGGTCTGCCCACTCGGCTGGTCAAGGGGCCCACCCACAGTGCCCAAACCGTTCCACGCGCAATCGTCGGTGGTTACAGCTCCAATTAGCACCACACGGCCCACTCCAGTCTACCTGCAGACTTGCCGCGCATGGGCGACGGGGCCCAATGGTCAGCTTCTGGTGAGGGTTCTGCTAGACACGGGCAGCCAGAGAAATTTCGTTCGGCGGGACGTTTCGCGCGCTCTGGGCTGCTCCCTTGAAGGCGTTGAGGAACTCAAGCTGGTCACATTCGGCAAGAGCCACTATTCAGCAGCTGAGAAGTATCCTCGCGTGTCAGTTACGGTGGCCAGCCAGAACAACGGCAAGCAGGTGGCCTTCGACGCCCTGGAGGGCCCATGTATCTGCGTCGTTACGAGTCCCCCAATCACCGATGACTCGCTCAGACTAATGCACGACCATGGTCTTTTCGCCGCTGACACTTCGCCCACGTTGGCTTACTTGGACGACCACCTGAGCATCCTAATTAGGTCATATTTCTACTGGCAAGTTACCTCGGGGAACATTTCACGGCTGACTCCGCTCCTGACCGCCGTCGAAACACTGTTCGGCTGGACTCTCCAGGGTGCACATTCCGACAAAACTGGCTGTACTTCGGGATTATCTATTGCTTTATTCCTGGCCCTCATGAAGCCCTCGCTGGATGACGCAGCGGCAGATAACGAGTTATCGTCACTGTGGCGACTGGATGTTATCGTGATCAAAGAAAGACCTGATGCGTCAGTGCTGGACCGTGCAGCCGTAGAGCAATTCGAGAGTGACGGGAGCAAAAATGGCGCGCGGTACGAGGTTCCACTCATGATCCAGGAGCCAGGACTGGACGCCAGCGCTAACAACTATAGACTCGCAGAACAGCGGTTGCGTGTGCAGATGCGGCGCTTTCGTGGTCAGCCAGAGCTGCTGTCCGAGTACGACAACGCAATCCGGACTTATTTCAATGACGGCCACGCCGAACGAGTTCCCGAGCATGACGGTGACCAATGTTCGACAACCAGGTAATACATGCCGCATCACGGTGTGGTTCGCCGGGACGCCGTCAAAACCAAGCTGAGGGTGGTTTTCGATGCCTCGTCACATTTTTCGGGGCAACCTACGCTGAACAGCATCCTCTGTAAGGGGCCCAAGTTGGCTGCGGACCTGCTCAGGCTTATTTTTAAATTTAGGTGCTATCCCGTGGTCATGCTCACAGATATAATGAAGTTCTACTTTCAGATGATTGTTCGGGAAGGGGACAGGGACGCGCTACGTTTTTTGTGGGTCGAGCGTCTTGCTACACCGAAGGAGCCCTTTCCTCCAGTATTGAGGTGGCGAATAACACGGGTTACTTTTGGTGCGAGGTCGAGTCTCTTCCTGCTTGCCGCCACTTTGCACCATCACCTGCGAGTCTCACAAATGTTTCCGGACACCACCGCCATCTTGCGAGAGTCTTTCTATGTCGACGACGTCATCATTGGCCTGAACAACGTCAACCGAGCTCATCAGATATATTCGGAAGCAATGGCGGTAATGACCGAAGCGGCAATGGAGCTCCGAAAATGGGCTTCCAACATCTCTTCCCTGCGGGACTTGTTCATAAGAGATAAGCTCGCATTGGAGGATGAAGGTGGCGAAGCCACCACAAGGAAAGTTCTCGGGGTGTGCTGGAACCACATTGACGACACGCTGCTCATGAGCACAGGAAACGTGGCCGCATTTATCAACACCAAACCCACCACCAAGCTAACCCTGCTACAAACATTTGCAAGAATCTACGATCCGCTAGGCTTCTTGGCACCATTCACGGTCCGGGCAAAGGTTATATTTCAAGATTTACGGAAGCTGCGGCACCCATGGGACAGTTTTCTACGACGTGAGCAACTCACCGCCTGGAACGCATGGTGCTCCGTACTAACCGAGCTGCAACACCTTTGTTTGCCACGAAACGTATCAGACGACCAAATTTACCCGCAGCAGTCCATCGAAATCCACTTCTTTGCCGACGCTAGCCCGCGAGCATATGGCACAGCCGTCTACGTCCGCCGACGCTCCGCGCATGGTGACTCGTTTGAGGCAAATCTGCTGATGAGCAAGGCTTGTGTGGCCCCTATTAAGGTGACGACGTTGCTTCACCTCGAGCTCCTTGCCTGCCTCATCGCAGCGCGCCTTTACGACTACCTAATGCGAGTTCCTGGCCTATCAGCCACACGTGCGTTCTTCCTGTCGGACGCGCAGATCGCTCTGCACTGGATATGCGGGGAACCTAGCCGGTGGCCACCCTTCGTCCGGAATCGCTTCGAAGAGATCCAGCGCCTGACCAAGGGATGCAGATGGGGGCATTGCAGCAGCAAGGACAATCCTGCCGACCTCATCACACGCGTAATAAGTGCAGCAATCCTCAGAACCTCAGAGCTTTGGTGGCATGGATCATCTTGGATCGCCCACCCAGAAAACCTGTGGCCATTGAACCAGCTCCAGGAAGTCGCTGACTTCGTCGACCCGTTACCAGGCTTGGCGTCATCTTGCCCGTTGGGGTCTTCGCCACCGGAACCGCTATGCCAAATTTCAGATTACAGCTGCTACTCACGGCTACTTGGAGTGACGGCCTGGGTTCGACGCTTCGTAAATAACGCTTTACAGCAACGGCAGTCAATGACCAGGCCACTGGCTGCTAACGAAGTCCAAGAAGCTGAACTATACTGGATTCTCCAGGTACAGCAGGAAGCATTCCCCCAAGACCGGGAAGCTCTATGGAACAGCCAGCTTGGTATGGGGACTTCCCGACTGCTTCGCCTACAGCCCTTTTTGGACTCCGCTGGCGTTATCCGCGTGGGGTGAAGACTACACTGCTTACAATCTCCTTTCGAAGTGCGACATCCGGTCATTCTGCATGGAAAGAACGATTTAACCCGGCTGCTTATTCTGGCAACCCACGAGCGCCTGTTGCACGCTGGAACAGAAGCCACGCTCACGGAGATCCGCCAGCGCTATTGGATCATTCGAGGACGCCAGACTGTGAAGAAAGCCCTCCACCAGTGCTTGCCGTGCCGAAGGCGCAGGCTGACACCGGAGGCAGCACCGACGGCACCATTACCACGCGACCGCATAACGGAAACAAGCCCGTTCTCTATTGTGGGCGTCGACTTCTGCGGTACTCTGTACTGCCCCACCAACGACCCTTCCAAAGTCAAAGTATACGTCGCCGTATTCTCGTGCGGCGCCACGCGGCCTCTACAAATGGAATTGACGACGGGGATGACAGCGTCAAGTTTCTTGCTTGCCTTCAGGCGCTTCATTGCTCGCCGCGGAATACCTGCCACGGTATACTCCGACAACGCCCTCGCTTTAAACACTGTGCGAAGTCCTTCCACTCCCTCACCGACGCCACACCAAGATTTCTGCAGCGGACAGCGCATTGTTTGGAAATTCAACGTAGGGAAGGCACCGTGGTGGGGCGGTTGGTGGGAACGAGTGATTCGGATAACAAAAGAGACGCTGAGACGTACCCTTGGACGCAACTCCCTGACAGCTGAGGAACTGGCAACCACGTTGTGTGAAGTGGAGGCAGTTATCAACAGCCGGCCCTTGACGTACCTGACCACGGATGCCGACGGCCCTCATCCCATAACACCGGCTCTCTTCTGGCTCGGCAAGCC
Source organism: Haemaphysalis longicornis (assembly GCF_048455015.1). Lineage (NCBI taxonomy): Eukaryota > Metazoa > Arthropoda > Arachnida > Ixodida > Ixodidae > Haemaphysalis > Haemaphysalis longicornis. Next base: position 234,314 of record NW_027526323.1, read on the forward strand.
GAACACATGCCTCCCCCCGAACCTCGGGCCATTCGAGCCATCGTCGACAAGCTCCGGGTTCACACGCTGCTGGAGGCACCGACACAACGACATAAAGCGCCTATGGCAAAGATGGCGGAATGAATACCTGCTGCTTTTGCGGTACGCTCACGAAGAGCCCTTACATGCGTTACACCAACTGGCATTCGGAGACGTGGTTGTAGTTCACGATGAAGGATACGCCCCAAAGTTTTGGAGACTCGGCCGTGTGGCCAAGTTGCTACCCGGAAGCGACGGAATCGCCCGAACCTGTGTACTCCGCCTGTCCACTGGTCAAGAAATCAGGCGGCCCATTCAACGGCTCTACTTCCTTGAAGCCAACCCTTAGACTTCTTGGCGGGCCGGGGAGTGTGAAGAAAATTAAGGTGGAATGGGCGGGTGAGACAAGCCAGGGCAGGGGGCGTGGCACGATCAGAAGAAGAAGATCGGCCGCGCTCGCATGCTCGAGCTTGAGTGTTCTGTGACCAACACGAGAACCGGACGTTTGGGTCCTGCTTTCCTTGCTTGATCCGCCACAGTCAGTCGAGTATAAAATTTCCACATAGTATTTCACTTGCTCACTTATAGTTACACCCCCCCACTCACACACGCACACACAAATGAAATACCGAAGTTAAACAGGTGAGTGGTAATTGTGGTTTGCGACGGGAAAAGGAAAGGAATTCACTAAATTCACTAGGGATATTTTCAGCTCGGCAGGGAGCTCACCTGCATACAACCCAGTGCAGGGGAAGGGAAGTAGAGGGTTAGTGATAGGATAAAGTAGAAAGAGAGAAAGAGAGAAACGTATAAAGAGAGCTGTCAGTCCTAGAAAGCTGTCAGTCAGGGCACATCAGTCAATCACTGCACTCTGGGCTACAGACGCTGCGTGAGGGCGGTCGTCTCCAGGAAATGAAGTAGATAAGCGAAGACTTCCCGTTGGGTTGCCGCAGGCCCCTTCGGGAACAGAAGGTCCTCCATGCCGGCGCTGGGAAGGCCTCGACGCTGCAGCGCTCGGTAGAGCTCTGCGCTCGGCCCCGCGTGGTGGGGGCAGACGCAGAGTAGGTTCTCTAGCGTCGCTAGTTCGGAACAGTCCGCACATGTAGGGTTGTCCTTGCGCCCGTGTCGGTGCAGACGCTCCGCCACATTGCAGCAGTTGAGCCGCATGCGGAGAAGCAGGCAGCGGGCGTCCCTGCTGATGCGTGCGGGCAACGGTCTGGGCGCCAGGCCGCTCACGACCCGAGGGTCGGGGTGCATCGTCTGCACCATGCGGGCCAGGGCATTGCGGGCCTCGTCGAACGCGGTGACGTCTTGGGATACTGGGGTGCCCTCCTGGTCGGCCTCCCTGGCACGGGCGTCGGCGTCTTCTTTGCCCCGGATGCCACTGTGGCTCGGCAGCCAGTGGAGCCGCAGGTCGCAGCCTCAAGAGACCACAGTGCGCAGCTTGGTTGCAAGGGAGCGCTCCGGGTAGCCGCTGCTGTTGTTGGGTTGATCGGCCGCGTGAAGCCGCAGCAGGGCAGTCCTGGAGTCCATGAGGATGACCGCCCTGCGGTGGTTATGGGACCCCCTCTCTAGGAGGAGGTCGGCGGCCAGGTGCAGCGCTGCCAGCTCCGCCCGTGTGGAGGAAGTGGGGAAGGGCAGGTGGCAGCTCCAGCTGGCTCCCAGCTCAGGCACCACGCACGCAGCCGCCCCCTCGCACGTGCTGTGCTTGACGGAGCCGTCCATGAAGAGATGCAGGTAGCTGCTCAGCTCGTTTTGCAGCAGGGCGGTCGCCTCGTGGCGGATGGCCTGGTGTCACGCGTCACCTCGGTAGAAGAATGGGCTCCGGACACAGAGGGATCAAGCTGAGACGATACTTTAAGGTTTGCAAAGGTATTGCGAACGTAAAACAAAAGGACAATAAAAGTGATGGAAATACCCCTCTTACAGAAAAAACCCTAAATAGCTTTCAGTTCATAACTACAACAGAGTCCTCGCGCTCTATCTACATGTTCTTCAAGGCCATTTCCCTACCGCACTTTTTGTTGTTGCGTCGTCCTGGAACCTTGAAGCAGTCGGGTGTCCGTTGTCGCTGGGGCGGTTCTCTGAGCGCCGCGCCGTGAAGATGCTGACGGGGCCAGTGGAACGAAGCCGCTGGTGCGTGTGTGCCCGTGCACGCCGGTGTTGAAACCAGCGGAGCGGAGCCGCCGTTGCCCAGGAGCACCCGCGTCAAATGCTTGAGGAGGCCAACGGGACAGTGCCGCTGGTGCCTTGCGGGTTCCCAGACCTCGGGTCCCGCCTCCTTCGGTCGCCTCGAACCACGATCTCCTCGTCCACCCGCTCGTCGTCTTCCTTCTCGTTTTTTTCCTCTCCCTTTTCTCCGCCAGCTTCCAGAAATTTCTCGCTTCTTATCCCTTCTTCGTCGTCGTCTCCGCCGTCTTCGCACCTTGACTCCTGACATTTGCCCCCGTCTTCAAGAGTTTTTCATGAAAAACTGCTTCCACGTTTGTGGTCGATGATACACGCACTCACATCACGAATCACAGTGAGTCACTTTCTCACAGCACAGTTCAGTTCAGTCCTAAGGGCCACAGCTATGACACAAAGGTATAATCACTGAAAAGTTCACGAAAGTGTCACTTTCCGTGCGCGTTAGTGTAAATTCACAAAAACATTTTCTCTCAGGCATTATGCCAGCAATGCCTAACATACAGACTACTGATTGGTTAATCACGGCACTCCACTCATAAAATCTGCTGTAGCATTACATTGTCGTCTATCTAGTGCACTGCTCACTTGCTAATTTAACATATCTTTCTCATTTTGGACATTCAGCAAAATACACTACTACATCACTAATCTACCAATTCACAGTATTCTGCTCAGCTAGGGATTCCTTCTATTCTTACATCATTGGCAAACTCTATCTCTACGATCTAGACCGCCCTGTCTCGAAAAGCCATTGTATTTGCGTCCATAAGCTTGTCCGGCATAATGTCTTTCGACAAGGTACTGTTTTGGGTTGACACACCCTGTTCCTCGAAACTCTTTCTGTCCTCGCAGTTCTTCAGCCCGTTGACCTGCATCTCCACTTCCCCAGCAAGCTTGGTAACGTCCTTGAGTTGCGCCACGAACTTTGAGCCGACCGTTTGCTGCGCTCTGTAGAACCATTACTCGCGATCCCCTTCGTTGTTCTACTTGGTTATAAGATTTTCGTGGTCCACTGCAGGTTTCATCCTTGCTCCGGTATCGATGACCTCCTTGTGCGACTTCATCTTGACAAAAGTTTCTGCCTCGTTGAGAGGGGTTGCCGTATGCCCTGCAGCTCTTACTGTTGTCTGCTCTCCAACCTCGTCGTGTGGTACTTTGGAAATGTCGCCGGCGATCTTCGCAATAAGCTTGTTGACACCAATTTCTCCAAGATGGATCCTTCTTTTGTTGTCGGGTGATTGTCTCGGGTGGCCTGTCCAACGCTGGTGCACTTGAATCGGCGAGTTCATGTAGCGATTCTTTTTTCTCAATTGCGGCCATTGCTCGCGCTGTCATAGACATTACCGCGGTTGAAATGATTGCTTTTGTTGTTTCTTTATCCTTTTTCCGTTCTTCATCTGGGCGTCTTCGTTCTCCATTCATATCCGCTAACTTGCTCGTCCATTTCGTGTCAGGGTCATTCACTTCCCTAATGCCTCTCACGTTACCTAAAATCACGTCAAACGGTGGTTCATCTACACATTTCGCTATTAACTCTCCCGTGTAGTAAGGGGTCGAAATTTGAATGATTGCTTCCGGCCAGCACCTTACCGTTCCATCTACAAGAACCACTTGTGCCTCCTTCCCAGTAAACTCGTTTTCCGTGACAAGGCTCCTCCTCACCAATACCGTGTTCGTTCCGGTGTCCCGGAGAACTGAGATTCGCTCTCCCCGCAGCTCTCCATCTACAACAGGCATTTGCCATCCTTGTGTCGCCCGATCCTCTCCTTCTCTAAGTGTTGTCTCTTTTTCTTTGGTGCTTGTGATTGTCTTTGGCGGGGCTGGGCCGAACTCGTTCGCTTTTATTGCACAAGCTGACGTCTCCTGCTTTTGAAAACGGCATTCTTCTGTTGCATGCCCTCTTCTCTTACACACCTGGCAAGTTGAAGGTGCTTGCCTCGAGTTAGCAACAGTTCGGCAATCAACGGCACGATGCCCTACGCGATCGCAAAGAAAACAACGCGATGGAGCCCTCGGAGCGAACCTTTGTGTCATACTTTCCGGTGATGCTATGCTCGCCGCCATGCCCTCTTCCATCACTTTGCCCAAGTTCTTAAGCCTCTGAGCTTCACAGTACTGATCTGCGGCAGTAGTCATCTCTTCAAGGGTCTTTAGGCTGCGCTCCTTCAAAAATACTGCCAACTTGGAATTGCAACACGCAAGAAAATGTTCTGTCACCATTCGCTCACGAAGTTTTTCATACGTCCTTTCTGTGTTGGACATCTCTAACCACCGGTCAAAATAACTCAGGCGACGCGAAGCAAACTGCTTTCCTGTCTCCGCATCCTCTGGCTTTGCGCTGCGAAATTTCTCGCGGAAACCATCGGCTGTCAGTCTAAATCTTTGCAGCAGTGCTGTCTTTACAGTGTCGTAGTCCATAGACTCTGATGCCGGCATTCTTCCGAAGACACTAAGTGCTTCGCCGACCAGACAGAGACTCAATGCTGTCGCCCACTGACTCTTCTCCCAACCTTGCCCTAGTGCTACTCGTTCGAAGCGATGGAGATAAGCATCGAGGTCATCTCTTTTGTCATCGAAAGGAGCCATGAGTTTTCTTGGGCAAATTTCTGGACCCTTGGCCATCTGTGGTACTGGAGATACTGGGGATTGTTCACCACTTTGGTTTGATGCACTGGCATTTGCTAAACGTAGCTTTAACTCGACCAACTCTTTCTCTTGGGCTAGCTTTTCTTTTTCTACATCCGCCATGCGCTTCGCTCTCTCTTCCTCTTCTCGATTCGCGTCCCTCAGTGCTGCTCTTTCCTCTCGGCGTCTCTGATTTTCCCTCTCGTACAGGTCCAACATCTCTTCCTTAGTCAACCCCAAGCTACTCGCCAATGTCATTAACTTTTCGAGATCCATCTCTTCCACCGCGGTAAACAGGTGACAATGGGGAAAGGGATCCTGGCAGGCTCGCCAATGTTTTTGTCACGCGTCAACTCGGTAGAAGAATGGGCTCCGGACACAGAGGGATCAAGCTGAGACGATACTTTAAGGTTTGCAAAGGTATTGCGAACGTAAAACAAAAGGACAATAAAAGTGATGGAAATACCCCTCATACAGAAAAAACCCTAAATAGCTTTCAGTTCATAACTACAACAGAGTCCTCGCGCTCTATCTACATGTTCTTCAAGGCCATTTCCCTACCGCACTTTTTGTTGTTGCGTCGTCCTGGAACCTTGAAGCAGTCGAGTGTCCGTTGTCGCTGGGGCGGTTCTCTGAGCGCCGCGCCGTGAAGATGGTGACGGGGCCAGTGGAACAAAGCCGCTGGTGCGTGTGTGCCCGTGCACGCCGGTGTTGAAGCCAGCCGAGCGGAGCCGCCGTTGCCCAGGAGCACCCGCGTCAAATGCTTGAGGAGGCCAACGGGGCAGTGCCGCTGGTGCCTTGCGGGTTCCCAGACCTCGGGTCCCGCCTCCTTCGGTCGCCTCGAACCACGATCTCCTCGTCCACCCGCTCGTCGTCTTCCTTCTCGTTTTTTCCCTCTCCCTTTTCTCCGCCAGCTTCCAGAAATTTCTCGCTTCTTATCCCTTCTTCGTCGTCGTCTCCGCCGTCTTCGCACCTTGACTCCTGACACCTGGGGTGGTGTAGTCCGCTTGCTGCAGACCCCGCGGAGGGTCGTGGTGATCTGCAGGGCCTCCCCGGTGTCTGGTGGTGGCGGCTCCAGACGGGGTCGGTTCGGAACCTCGATGCCCTCCTCGAAGATAGTGAGCAGTGCTCCCATGGGCGCAACGCCGCCTCTGTAGGAGCGGAGCACCATCGCGTACGGTCAGCCGGCGCTGGATGTGCCGCAGCGACGTCTGCAAGGCGCGCATCTCGATGAGCCATGTGCCTGCCTCGGTGTAAGTGCCCGCCACCGGCGACGTGGAGGGGAGGCCCAGGCAGAGGCAGATGGCGCGGCGTTGGTCGATCTCCAGCTCCTGCCAGCGTCGTGGTCCCATGTAGGTGAGTGGAAGCGCGTACAGCACAGCTGCGGAGGCCATGCCGTGGAACACTCGCTGCGCCACTTGGTGTGAGCAGCCACTGCCTCGTGACAGAAGCTGCCGCACCCCTTCGAGCACCCGTGCGCTGCGTGCCCTGAGGGCCTTGACAGCTGGCATCCATGTGAGCCGGCAGTCAATGAGCAGCCCCAGTTACTTCACGGTCAGCCGCCAGGGAAGAGTCCGCCCGTTGAGTGTGATGGGCGGTGTTGCCCGTCGAGCCCTGCATCCTCCCGGGTGCAGCATAAGGGCCTGCGTTTTGGCCTCCGAGAGCTGCAGGCCACGGCTCTTGAGGAAGACTGCAACTGAGCCCAGAGCCTCCTGGAGGCACGGCTTGACTCTGTGGCAGTCTTTGGTGGGGCCATGGGTCCAGAGTGCCACGTCGTCAGCGTACACCGCCACCTCCACTGGGTGTCGCAAGCATGGAGGGATGCACTCGTGGAGAGGAGCCAGCACCAAGTTGAAAAGGAACGAGCTCAGCACGCTTCCCTGGGGCACCCGGAGCAGACGTCTCGAGGACTGCTGGTCGTCCGGTCTACCTTCATCCGCAGGGTCCGGTCACGCAAGACCGCCCGGATGTAGCCTCCTAGGTGCCCCACAACGCCCATGCCATCCAGGGCCTCCAGGATGGCCCCGTGGGCAACCGTGCCGAATGCCCACCGCATGTCCAGCAGGAGCAGGAAGGCGACCTCCTTGTCGTAGCGGACCTGTTCCAGCATGGAGATGACGCCCCCCAGGGAGTCATCCGTGCAGCGGTGCCGCCTGAAGCCGCTTTGCTGCTCCCGGAAGACGCCGCTGTGGTCCGCAATCCACTCGAGATGTGCCAGGGCTGCACTCTCCATGACCCTCCCAGCAGCCGACGTCAGGGATACGGACCGGGAGGAGTCTCGCACTGTCGGGGGCTTGCCGACCCTGGGCGTCAAAATTAAAACGGGAGCCCTCCACTACGGCGCGCCTCATCGCCTGTGCAGTTTAGGCGCGTTAACTGTCACAATCAATCGAAATACAGAAGTTGCTGTTCCTCACAGACATTTATTGATTAATTTTTAAATTAATGAGACTTCTCAACGGAGATACGATGGAGTTAGCCTTCAGCGGCTTTCGATACTCAATGGCCGAAACGAGCATGTTGACCACGCAGCAGCAGTATTCAAAGGCGCCGAATCGCTCCCTGTTCGCAAAAACAGCGCAGTTAAGCGCGCAATGCCTTCTTGAAACCTGATGGTGTAATTGACCACGTGTTCCCCAGGGGTATTGAGCTGTCGCTGAACATCCCTAAATGCGTCTTTTATTTGTTGACGCACTTGCGACTGCTTCGCTCTTCGTCGACTCCGATTAGCCAGTTTTATATTTGAAGCAATTTCTGTGGCCAATGATGATCACTAGTAGCGAGTATATTCAGTTGAGAAACGTTTTTTTCTATCGAAAATTGGCGGTGATGTGCACCAAATGCAAGGGGTGTTTGAAAGCAAATATATATATTCCATGACAGTTAGTGTCAGTTCGTGTGTACTTCCCAAAGGCAGGCTTAGCTAGCCACACGCGGTAGCTGTCGGGCTTGCAAACTAGTATGCACATTTATGGAGGAATCTGCAGAGTCCACGCATATACAGCATCGCGTGAAAATTTGCAGACTTTTTTGTGACAACGTCTTTTTACGCCTCGAAGACTGTCCGCTTAAGTAGTGTGCCAGAAGCAGAAACCCACACAACCCAGCCTTAAAATATGTAAGGTGTTCCTAAGAAAACAACTGAGGACACTGCTTCAAACTTGTCTGGTGATGTAACCAAAACGCCTTTCCGACCAACCCCCCTGTTAAGCGATGTTTTTCCTCCCCTTACTCCTCCTCCCGTACATCCTCCTATGTTGCCCCACAAAGTTCTACTGCTTGTAAGATTATAACCGTGGTACCCGCAAACTTTCATTTGATGGTTGACTGCTTTTTTAGAAGTGCGCTCGGCTTTATAACAATACATCACACGAAAAACAATCCGTCCGAATGCCTCCGGAAGAGGTATTACTGTATCGAAAAATATAGCCACCATGGAGGTTCTTTTAAATGTTACCAAAATGTTACCCGTTAACAATTTGCAGCAAGTTTACGCTAATAAAATGTCTTGCTTCTTAATTTTTGGTAATCAACCGGAGCAATTGCAATCCCACGGGCGATTATTTGTCTGATTAGCGAAACTTTTAAAAACGCAAACAAAGGAAGAAGGGGAAAAATATGGTCACAGTTGTAAAACGCGCTCTAAAAGTTGGCGGTACTTTACAGAAACCAGCATTTTTATGATTTTTACATCTTGCAAGTAACAAAGAGGCTGGGATCCTCCCTGTTCGTCTCTTGATGATCCCGCAGTGTGTGAAATATCAACAGAGGAATGGTTCAACCCAGTGCTCATCAACACAACACCATGACGCGCCAAACATCACATGTACAATCATTGAAAAGTGCTGAAGAAACATTCTGCCACGTCGCGCTGCGAGGAAAAGCAATCAAGCGCTCTGACTGATAGCACTTAGAAACTGAGTGTCACTACTTTGGAAATATTGATCATTAAGCAACGTTCACGACTCACCGCATACTTTAAAGAAAATACCATGTGATCAATTACGGCGGTTCGTCTAGGATGGTAGTGGCGCTTCGAAAGAGCTTAGGAACCTTAGCTTCCGCGGCCGGCCGCCGCTGCGGTTCTTACAAGTCAGTGCCTGTATATCGCGTAGCGCAAGAGTTCGCGTCTGATTGCTACATGCCGCGGGTTCCAGTTCGACAGGAAAGCCCGCTTTCAGTGTTGCGCACAAGATCCCGTATTTAGTCAGTTCTGCTGAACTGAGCATCGGCGGTTGCGGAAGCTGCGGCAGCGGCGGCCGCTCAGCTCATAAGCAGCGGACGATGGTGCGCCAGTTTTTGTCGCTCCGCTCATCGCCGCCACTCGTCGCGCCCCTGCCGCTGGCGCGGCGGCCCGGCGGCAGCTCCTACATGCGAGACGAGTGGCTTCCCCGCACGACCTGAAACTAAAGATGGCGGATGTACGCGCAACTCTGCTCACCTAGGAACTCTATTAAATGCAGAACATTTCAGTAACTCACGATGTCACCCGCGTTGGCGTCCGTAGTCCGCACCGTCGTTGTCCCTACTATATAAAAAAAAATTACAATCCGTCGCCAGGTTTCGATCCCTCGACCCTGCGGGCAGGACGCAAAGCACGCAACGCTCTACCCACTGCGCCACAATGTTAATATTTGGGGGGAAACACTTTAGAGGCTCTGATTTTATTATTTTACCATTATTTCAAATAGTAAGTGGTTTGAAGAGTTTGGAAAGTTTTTTGAGCGTGCCTATGAAAACGTTGCCTCCGTGGGGAACCGGTGCACCGAGCGCCAGCCAGTTCAACAAGAAAAAAGAAAACTTGGCGTTAAACAGTCGTGGACGATGACAAGATAGGACGCATACAAGCGCCCGTATCTGTCGTATCATGTCTTCGCCGAAGTACGTTTTGTACCTTCTTTTCGTCGGCTACAAATTTCGCGGCGGCATATTACCCGCTCAGTCATACGTCCTTCGGCTGCAGCATGAGCAACGTAAGGTGCGATCACGCACTGCCTGCTGTTTTGCCGAACACGGCTACCACAGAACAGGGAGGAGTTCGGCTTCCTTGTAGCTCATAAATGTGTTAATGCATAGTGAAGAAAGCAAATCCCAAAAACCGCTTAGGAATCCAGTTGGCAGGCCAAGCCCAAGCCAAAAAGGGGGTCTTCCCATGAACCCCCCCCCCCCCCCTGACGACATGGCTTTCGAGGCGCAGTTTCCTCTCTAGTATACTTACGAAGATACTCAGTGGGCGTCGCCTTACTGCGGCTACGCTGGATTCCTGCGATATCGCTCATGCTGCTGCTGCTGCTGCTCCTGCTGCTGTTACAAGGCGGGGCGCGGTGCCGCCCGTGGCGGCAGCGGCGGCGCAGCCGTAGTGGGGTCTTCTCTGCGCGGCATGGATAACCGGAGTGACGTCATCACTGCGGGGCGTGGAAAAGGGTCGCGCCACTCTTAGCTCCCTGCGGGAGCTATACCTTTCACCGATGACAAGCACCAGGGCCGACGCTGTGGCGGAAAAGGAAACTAGCGCCGTCACCGACGGAGAGACGCATTCGGCTGGCCGTACCTTGTTTCCATCGAGCGGCCGTTACTGGGGTATCACTGCGTTCGTGCCTCCGGTAAACTAGTTTAGTTGCTCGAGGGTAACCTCCAGACGAAGTGGCCGCAGCTCGAGCACGGGTTTCCGCGAATCGTAGTGTATGGCCCAGCGCGTGGATTCTCCTCGGAAACAGCGCGAGACAAACGAAGAGCTGTGAGCTTCTGAAACGAGAACAGTTCTGGCGGAACATGGGCGCGGAAAAATCCCCACGAAATGCATAACCCAAAAAAAGGCCTTTTTTTCTAATGTTTATTGAAATGTAGAAAAAACACGCGGGGGTCTCTTGCTAGTGCATCAGACCCCCTTAGGGGTAGCGAGAAGGTAAGGTTCCCGACAGGTATGGGTGGGAAATAGCAAGGGAAAAATAGTGGGTCGGGATATGAAATGCAGGAGAGTGTCCCACACTGCGCTAAACAGCCCATATAGTAACGAATTTCAAAATGGGAACTTATAGCCGCAATATTGTCTGAAGGGTTCAATTTTCCTTAGTTTATGCTTATATGCCGAATAGAATTCGAACTGACTCAAGGAAAAAATAGGCATTGTGGCTAAAGTTTTGGTCTCTGGCACCCAAGGTCTCGTGATTTGTCTATATACAAAGATACGATCACACTTCCTAGGAAACGTCGTCATTACTGTTGTCGCCATTAAACCAGCTCCTAATAGCTCGCTTGAAAGTAAGCAAATATCACCCGAATGACCTATTTGAGGAAACGAGAGGTCAAAGTGTCTGTGTGAGGGGGGAGGAGAAGGGTAGATGCAGGCGCTGTCGTGGAATGTCTCCTTTCAAACAGAAAAATTTTGAATTCAAACTTCTCCGAAGTCTAATAGAGCTGAAACAAACAATTTAAACTCTTTAAATGCTCGCTGATTGTATCGGATATCAGTAATGGCCGTATGGGCGTCACACAATGTCACCGTGATGGCTGCGACAAAACAATGGTGTACTCGAAGCAGTCATTCGGTCACTGCTCACTGTTTCCTGCATCACCAAGACCCGAAACGTAATCGTTGCACAACATGTAATTACGGTCGTAAAGAAATGCAAAAATGTTTCTGCTACAGCAAAATCAAATCAATGGTACCATACTGCCGTACATAGAACCTTCCGCGCTGCGCAATGTTTGCGGAGCGCAATTAATGCACCATGAATTGTGTCGTAAGCCGCACAATGTCACAAGTACCGAGGTCTTGTAAGCCGCACTATGTCACAAGTACCGACGACTGCTACGGGTCAGTAACGCGATTCAACCATGCCCATTTTTGAAACTAACTAGCAAACAAACATATTTATTGTTGAAATTTTTCGCGGCGCCTTAAGACACAGGAACCTGCAGTGCTATTTCTTAAAAGAGACAACCAATGTCAAACAATCACCATTCAAATATCTATCTTGATGGAGCGAATTTATGCCCAGAAGAAATACTGTTTGGAATCCCAACACATCTGCTCTGTTCCAAATAAAGCTGTCCTGCATGGGGCGATCCTTCTTTCGTGGGTATTCCGGATGTCTTAGGTATACGTCCACCGGGCCTGATGCGGAGCAAGAGCCTTGTACAGTTCCACCCCACTTTAAATAGACACTGAGGCAACCAGTATAGTTTCCATCCGCGGCCACTTGCAAATACTTATCCCGGCGATACCATCGTGTAAACAGTAACACAACCTTCTTGGACTGAATTATGCTGTCGACGTTGGTGACACGCACGACGTATCCGTTTTCCACTGCTTCCAGTCGGCTGATGAATGGTGACATGCCAACTGCCACACTTCCATGAGAGTGAGAAAAGAGAGAGTCTACTTCTGCCATCGGTTGTTTCAGTTGCTCATCGACCCTATAACGCAGCAATTCGAGGTAAGCGTGCGATTCCGTTGCCACAAGTTCCAACTTTCGAAGGATGTGCCTCTTTTCCAGTTTCCACGGCATCTCACTCACAGTCGCCGTCAGTTCTTCACGGGAGTCGTCCGCCATCAGGTCGGAAGATTTCGTCAGGTGAGTGGACAGCTCACGTAGCTCAGATCGAAACTCTTGGACAAAGGTTTTCGAGAGCTCCTGTCTAGATTGGGCGAGCTGTTCGCTCAGCCGGTGCTCGGATTCCCTCAATGCCCTGGCGACGGAATCACTCTGATTATCGCGCAGTTTGGCTTCTAGCGACTGAACCTTGACTCCAAACGTCCTTGCTTGCTCCTCTGAGGCATGCGCGAGCCTCACCTCACTGTCAGTGAGAGCCTTCGCGACTGTCTCCATCTGGGTTCCGATACTTCTAGCCTCTTCCAAAAATTCGTTTATGTTGCTTTGAAGTTCTGGCAGACGATCCTGATAAGGTTCCCTAATTAGCGCTTTCAACTCATCGAGGCTGGTGGCGATGTCTTGAGGGCTAAGCATAAGCCCTTGATGCAACGTTGGTTGGTCGGTTGAATTCGTAGTGCCGTCGCCTTGGCATCCGGCCCTGTAGTGTCTTGGAAGGTCTTGACGTAGTACAGAGGCGCTGCAGCGCGGACATGAGACCGCGTGGAAAGTGCAGTGCTGCTCGTAATGTGTCAGGACCGCTTGAAGGGTGCCGACGAATGTGCAGCCCTGCGGTTCGTTCCAGCAGCATGCCTTGAAATAAAACAAAGAAGAATACGAGATAAGCTGAATGGCAGGTACGTAGGGCACTGTGTAAGTGCGTAATAGTGAAGTATTGAATTGAGGAGGAAGAGGCAGCCTTTATTGTGGCAGGAAGACTCTACGTAAAGTGGGGGAACTGGGAGTAGAAAGTGGGGTGTTTGTGAATTGGGACATCTTAAATGCGGACAGTTCGACCCAAAGCAGTTATTGGCAATATGATAAAAGGCATGCAAACGGAGTACTTTACGTTTTTTTTTTTAATTTTTGACCGTTATTTCTTCGCCGCTAATTCTTTATAGTATGAATATAGTACTTTATTCATCAGCATCATCATCGGTGCCTGTTGCCACGGTTAGTGTAATGGATCATTTGACCATTTAATATTCATTTGGCTTACATTTCTTTTCTTGAGTTACATCTGCGTGAAAGCAAGTTACAACTATGTTTAACGAGGAAAACCATGCATTGTGATTCACGCTGGGCCAAGAAAGCCCTAACAGCTGTTGCCATGTACAGGTGCCGTCAGAAGTTTCCCGTTTCCAGCCGGATAGCTGCACCGGCGGGAAACCAAAGGACAAGAACACGCATGCGGGCCCCCCGACAGCTGTAGCCCATCTATACTATGGTGTCTGGAAGGGGAAGTGTGACGGGCGCTATATGCGCGCCATGCTTGGCTGCTGCACGAAACGCGATGAAAACCTTGCAGTCCGCTAGGGGCGCTGCACGAGGGAGGGGAGCGGCCTTGGAAGGGTCGTCGCATGCGTCGCCGGCGTTGTGTTCACCTTTAAGCCGAGCGTGGTGTCCTATGGTGTTGTGCTGTGGATGTTGCCTGTTTTGTACGCGTACCGTATTTATCGTTTTGAATGTACGTTGTGCGTTTTCCTTGTCGATCAGCATTGGCAGGAATGTAGCGAAACCTTCAAGCACATCATTCCGCCGAAGCCACGGACGGCAAGCTTGTATTGGTGCTACAGGAGGCGTTTACAATGTTTTTCTCATAGGATAAAACTTCATGCGTTCAGCATGCATGATTTCATCGCTTCCTTAAGCTGCCTAAAATTCGACCAAGCCTGTTGTCAGGCTCACTGTAAGGCCCTGAATAAGGAAAGAGTTGAGCCGCCGGCCGGCAAAAGCATTTGATTGATTATTGCGGGGTTTAAACGTCGACGCTACACAGGCGATGAAGCGCGCCGTAGTAGAGGGCTCCGGATTAATTTTCACCTCCAAGGGATCCTTAACGTGCGCCGAAATCTCGAACGCACGGGCTTTTTTGCTTTGCGCGCCTCCGTCGGAAAAGCGGCCGCCGCGGCCGGGAGGAAAAACCATTTAAAGCTTCGGAGACGTTGCGCTTTCAAATTTATGCACTCTACATGCTTTATTGAAGTGTATTCAAAAAATAAACTGGAACATGCCCTTCAAATTGTGCTTATGTGTACTTATGTTGCAGGTTTATACTGATTCCCAGCGAACTTGCAATTATTTCCCCGACATTTGCTATTGTAAACATTGCAATTGTTTTCTTGGATGTCAGATAATTCGTTTTAAATAATTGTACATCAGTAACAAATGAACCGCGATCAAGAGCTGAAACACGAAAAGCAAAGTTCAATCATCCGCATAGGCCGGGAAAGGTTGATACTATCCCAGATTATTTCGCTTTGAAGGCGCAAAGACTGCCCTTTAAAAGTGTTATTCAACATCGCTTGTATTCCTCCTCCACAAGCTACTATATATGTTTACGTTTCATTTCTATTGTCTTATTCACGTTTGAAAGTGCTGTACTGAGTTGGGGAAGTTGGTGTCCGTTCACAATGAAAAACAGCGCGGAAGGAAGACCGACAGCACGAGCAATGCCTCCGCCAATGCCTCCGATGCATTGGCACGACGCAGACAAGATAGCTCTTGTCTAAGCAATGGGGCCCGTCTTCTATTTGCGCTATTTTCATCATTCAGTATGCGTTCATGTTCCAAGCTCGCCCGCATGCGCACAAAAACTGCCTTTGCCGCGATATGGCAATAAAATACTGGCGTAAGTTACCAATGCACCTGGATCAATATCTAGGCGCAGCATTGTTAGTGAATGACTGCATCGAACAGACAGCCGTTCTAGCTCTGGACAATGAAAGGAGCTCGTCTGCTTAGGTGCCGAAAGACGCAAAAGAACCAGCGTAGCAACGAAGCCGTCTGCACGCAACATGTGTCAGCGCCAGTTCCAAATTACATCGTCCTTTTAGTCGTTTCATCAATTGAGGAACTGCTTGCACCCTTTTTGCGTAGCATATTCACGGACACAAATAAAATTTCCGCCTATCAAGGGTGATTTCGGAAGAAACGCAATGCCAACCGCCGGTACTCCGTACTTTCGGTGGCAGCGTATCGGAGCTAGCGCTAGCTCCCCTCCTCCATTGTGACGCCACCTAAGAGCTGTAATCGCTGATCTGTAGACACCATAGTACAGCCTCTCGCTTCCGCCCGTCACACTTCCCCTTCCAGTCACCATAATCTATACCTCTCAAACCACTTTTAGCCTATCTTCCAGCATCGTTCGGAGCATACTGGGCTCGGTGATGGCGCTGATAGCAGAGATGCATGTGGCAGTGCCTTAAAGGGGCCATGAAGAGAAAATACAACTTCATTTAATTTGAAAGAACTAGGATTCAGTCTCTCACTCAGCTCCATTACAGCCACAAAATATGTTTTTTAACGGAAAAAAAGCAAAAAGTATTTAAAAACTTTCAAATTTTGCGCCACAGTGACGTGTTATGAGCAAGAATGACGTCATACGGGCCAACAATAAAACATAATTTTCAGTGCGTTAACTGCCCTTTAGCATTCAAGTGATGCGGTCAAATGGAACTAGAGGCCCCATTACAGACGTCCAGTCATGTGTCGTCGCGACAGGTCAGTTAGGCGGCCGGCAACCGCACAAACAAGGTTCCGTGACGTCATAGAAAAGTTGCGGGAAATTGGCTAGGGGGTCGCGACTGCTTCACACGTTTGCTTTAATATCTCCGTTATTTGTTGGAAGATTGCAATGATATTGGTATCATTGTTATCGGGACTAAGCAGTCTTTGTAATAAAGCCAACTTGTATTTTGTCTTCATGGCTCCTTTAAGCACACTTTCAGCGCACGCGAGCTGCCGGAAAACCGGGGCGCTAATACAGGAATGTGCAGCAGCCCCAGTTTTAAATGCGGAGCACTTCTTAGGCTCGCCTGGTCCTCCGTCGTTGATGGCAGCGCCGTCCACACGCTCACAGCGCATGCGCAACTCTCCTCCTTACACCCACAGCTCCGCGATACTACACTATAAAAAAAAGAAATAGCGGCGCCCGGTTTCGATCCCACGACTCTCTGGCCGCAACGGGAGGTACGCGGTGCTCTTCCCACTACGCTACAAATCCCGGACAGGAACAAGTGCTACGAACGCGCCTCATGTCCTTGCCTCATTCAAACTACGTCAAGAAGCTACTGATACAACGAAGGCACGCGAAGCTGAACGTCAACGGAAACGACGAACTGAAAACTTTAGAAGGGGATGCTGAATTTCCCGTGGGAAAGCTGTGGCGGGAAGCGCCACGCGCCTTGCAGCTCAACCAGCCCCGTCCGCAGCGCCTCTGATGCTGATTGTGGCAGGATGCCCCTAGGGATTGGCCAACCAAAGAATCCTTCACGAGATAGGTTCGCGTTCAACCACCGTCGTCATCTTCCCGTAGGGGAAGCGCCGAAGAAGAAGAAGAACGAGAAGACGAAGTTGCACTTTTGTAGACTATAAGAAATTCCAAATCTCCCTGAAGGAGGCCATATCTTCTCTGTCCGCAGAAGACACAACTGAACGGGTGACGGGTCTTTGTGCTGCCCTAACCACTTCGGCACAGTCCTCGTTATTTGAAGTATGATCTAGGGGAGCTGTGTCACCTAGTCCCTGGTGGAATGAAGAATGTACACGTTGCTTTAGACGCAGGAAGGTAGCCTGGAAGAAGCTTTGCTATAATCATTGCCCGCTGAACTGGAGCAATTATAAGTATCATTCCGCGATGTTCAAACGAGCAGTTTCTAATGCCAAACAGGCCTATGACTGTCACCGCTGCTCAATTCTTTCTGGACCCAATAATAAGCGGGCCCTTTTTCGTATTCTTCGGTCAAGGAAAGTGGTTTCCCAATCTGAAAATTCAGACTCTATAGTATTATCTTCCAGTGAAATCTCCGAGACTCTAGAGTTGATTGCTAGGGGTCTGCAAATTCGTTTTTCGTCTTCTCTAGCTACCTCGTCTCCTCCATTTATAGTGGTAGAGGACTTCGCAGAAATTACGCATGCGGAGCTTTTTGACGCTATGTCGAAAATGCCAGCTGCGGCCCCTGGTCCGGATCATATTACTACTGAAATGTTAAAACTACTATACGATCAGGCACCGGATGACTTGCTGAGTATGATTAATTATTCTCTCAGGAATGCTTGGATACCCGATGGGTGGCGGATAGCAAAAATACTTCCTATACCGAAGAATGTTGGTCAGGGCTTCGCTGTTCATAACATCAGGCCTATCTCTCTGACTTCTAACGTAGTAAAACTAATTGAGCGGATCTTGCTTCACCGAATTATGGAATTTTTGTCTGAGTATAATATCCTCAGCCCGAGTCAAATTGGATTTCGCCCAGGTTGTTCTATTTGGAGTGCCCACATCGACCTTGAAAGTCGTATAAAACTTGCCCGTCGATATAAGCAGGTTGCGGCTCTAGTGACCTTGGATATAGCAAAAGCATACGACAGCGTGGAGTACCCGGTGTTATTGTCTCGCTTACAGAAATTAAATTTCCCGAGATACATTATAGCATGGCTGTGTGAATTCCTAAAGGACAGGCAGTTTTGGTGTGTGAGAGGAAACATTTGTTCCTCTCGGCACTCGCAGAAAAGAGGTGTACCACAGGGAGCTGTCCTTTCGCCGGTTCTTTTTAACATCCTGTTAAGCTCGGTCCCTTTGGTTTCGGGTGTCCAGACTTATGTTTATGCCGGCAATATCGCGTTTTTCGCATCTCCTTCGGACATACACGAACTGTATGTATTAATGCAGTCGTATCTGAATACTTTAGATTCCTGGTTAGACAGCATCTCTCTCACTATAAATGCCAGGAAATGCTCTGTGCTAGTTTTTCAGTCGACTTTTTCCTTTAATATCTCTCTCGGTTATCGTCAGCACATCATACCCCAGGTTGATTCTTTAAAATACCTTGGTGTAGTATACACCAGCCAACTTGACTGGAGCCCACATATAGAGCGTATAGCTACTAAAGGAGCACGTGCTGTTGGCATATTGAGGCGCCTCAGTCATAGAAAGAGGGGAATGCGCCGTGAATCTCTTCTGATGATATACCATATGTACGTGCGGCCTATTTTAGAGTTCGGTTGTGTTCTATTCTCGGGTGCTGCTACGTATAAGCTCCATCGCCTAGTTCTTCTGGAACGCCAGGCTCTGCACTGCTGTTTAGGGCTACCTAAACATGCAGCTAATGCGTTACTTTATTTGGAAGCCCGAGTTCCCCCTCTGATTCACCGATTTCGAATACTTACGGTGGAGACTTTCTTGCGAGCCTATGGCGCGGGGGTTAGCAGGGCACAATTTATCTTTGTAGCTGAGCCAGCTGTGTTTCTGGCGGCCCAGTGGCCCAGGTCCTATCGACCGCAAGTTACTCTAGCATAAAGCTTGGTGTCTCCATTAGGGGTTGCGCTCAATAACATACTTCCCTCTCTTGATAGGGGTCATACGATAACGGTCAACTTCCCGAACATCTTTCCCCAAAATGCTAAAATGCTACCTGCCAGACTGCTCAATGGTATCCTAGAAGATCATTTGGCCTCAATTCAGCAAGATACTATCATTTATACAGATGCTTCTCAACGAGATGAAAAATCCGGAATAGGTATAGTTTCCCGTTCCCTGAATTGGTACTTTTCGGTTCGTCTGGTGGATTTTACCCCAATATTCTATGCGGAATTCTTGGCAATTGTGTTGGCACTACGAAAGCTTGACATATCGGTATCATCTCCACTCATAATTACAGATTCCCTATCCGTAGGCTTAGCCCTTTCTTCTCCGAAAGACTCACCTCTTCTACGGACGTTTCGGTCACTTCTGCCACCTCATATTACTGAAGTTGACCTTCTTTGGGTCCCTGGGCATGCGGGAATCACCTTTAATGAAACCGCAGATTCTCTGGCAAGGGTAACACTCTCCGGGCCTGTTGTCGATGTCATTGAGACTACGCCTCTATTAGCTGCCGCAAGGTTCCGTAGATTGTTGAAACTGCAAAGGCAGCACGAATCAGTCCTATTGTCGTTGCGAGATTTTTGTCATCTAAAATTCTCCTGGAAACCGAATTGGTGCCCCTCACGCGACCTGGAGGTGATAGTAACGAGCCTTCGATGTCCTGTGCCCCAGTTGAACAGATACCTCCCCCGGTCTCGTCTGGCGCAGTCTGCCATGTGCAGTTACTGTAATGAAGAAGAGTCTGTCGACCATTTCCTTTTGTCCTGTCGACGATTTTCAAGCCTCAGACGTCAGCTCCTTGAGGTGCCGCTTCATCGCCTGGGGTTGGCATTATCAGTGCCGGTTATTTTATCATTTGGGGCTTCAGAAACTGGATATGGCCGCCGGGATGTTTGTTCTGCTCTTCTGCGCTTCATAGAAAATTCGAAAAGGTTCACAACCTACTTCGTATCTTATTCTGGAACCTCACCAGAGCCCTACAAACGTTTCCATTGCCGTTTTTTTTTTGTATTATTCTTATTCTCCTCCTCCTCCTTCTCCTCCTCCTCCTCCTCCTCCTTCTTCTTCTTCTTCTTCTTCTTCTTCTTCTTCTTCTTCTTCTTCTTCTTCTTCTTCTTCTTCTTCTTCTTCTTCTTCTTCTTCTTCTTCTTCTTCTTCTTCTTCTTCTTCTTCTTCTTCTTCTTCTTCTTCTTCTTCTTCTTCTTCTTCTTCTTCTTCTTTCTTTCTTTCTTTCTTTCTTTCTTTCTTTCTTTCTTTCTTTCTTTATTTACTTTGTTTCAATATTGACTAATTTCCAATCTCGATTCCTCAAAAACAAAAAGAAAAAAGCTTCCAAAATTTTCTAACTTTCCTCGAATCATTCACCTAGGCAGCAATCTCATTCGAATTAGCAACTGATGTTTGGCCGATCCCCTGATTGGGTATGCGCCATTTTGTGAAGGAACAACAACAACAACAAAGCTGCGAAGAGGAGCGCGTGTACATTGCTCTCAGCCAGTGCACCAATGTCAACAACCTTTACCTCACCAAAGCTGACGGGGACTACCGATTCTACCACAGAGACAACATCGACAAGAACATGATGGACGAGTTTCGGCGCCTCGAGAACCACCGCCTACTCACCGTAACACAACAGCACTTGCGTGCCTTTGCCACCGGTGTGGACCCGGACGCGGAATTCCCTCTGGCGCTAGTAAAAACCAGATCACTCAACATAACGGCAACACAATGGAACCACACGGAACCACCACGATGCTTCGCATCCTTATCAGGGTTCCACACGGGAAGATGGTGTAATTTGTTTCATTATTTTCTTTTCAAATATTTTCTGCGTGTATGCTAACGCGCAACCGCCTAGACCTGAATGCTGCGAAATAGTGTCACTAGATAAAATACAGACCATCCTCACTCAGGCACGCAAGGGAACAACAGTGGCCATTTCGGTGTTTATCAGTGTTGCCAGATTGCCGATTCTGCAACCTCACCGTCAACTTTGAAGAGGTCATTTGTAAACACTGCTGAAGCCGCAACAATGCGGCATCTTCCGACAAATTTCTGCTGCTGAAATGCTGTGATGCGCATTATCTTTGATTCACGTTCAGAACGACTCCAGCCGCGCGGACGCCGAGCAGGGAGGACACGCTGACACTACCACAGTTGACCGACAGAAAACGCATAAAAAACGAAGTGTCGGTGCCCAGGAACCGTTGCAGTGTAAAAAATGTCACGTGATTGGAACTGACCAAAGATCACGGGGCGGCACGAAATAGCAGACAAGAGTGTCGATACTCTGTAACCCTATCTAGTGACACTGCTGCGAACAATGCTCGGACCTAGGTAAAAATAAGTGGTTTGAGAGCGATAGATAGGCTATCGCTGTCGGCCCGTGCGCATGCGTAGTCTCGTTTGTTTGTTCCCGCCGCTGTAGCTATACGGCGCTGGTATGCGGTTTGAGCCCAGCTCCCGCGTTCTAATTACTTGTGACGGCCCCTGTAAACGATGGTATGTCTCAATGCGCGTCTAATTCCCACTCAGCGTTCAGAAACAGGTATTCCTACCGAAATACCTTTGTATTTACAACCAACACACACTGCAACGGGTATTTTTCAGTGCACCGCGGCTTTGACACAAAGGCTAAACATGATTCCAAGTCTGAGACCTGCATCCGCAGTGAACTTCTTTTGCCCGGCGAAGGCAGAAAACAGGCTTCAAGACCTCGCTTGCAAAAACAGAAAGGGAAATGACGGTGCAGTATGCCCCACGACTGGTGCACGTTTGAGAACTATGGTATTTGTTCCTAGACGGTACAAAACTTACCTGCAAAATCTCTACGCTGTCTGGGGGCAAGGGGAACTTCGGGCAGTCATCTACAGCAAATGACTTCTCGTCGAACGGACACACTGCACTCCCGTCGTTTCCGCTTAGACTCACGCACGACTCACACAAAGTGTGAAAGCACGGCAGCAGAAACGTCGTGTGCGAAATAACCCGACAAAGTCCGCAGGTGAGGTGAGGCGGCACCGGAGTAGCGAACTTAGTAGCTCTCCAGTTTGCACCACTGACAAGGCCCCGCACTCGGTAAAGTGACACGTTTTGGTCGGGCATCGCAGCAACTGTTCTTGGCTTCGCAGCTGTGGCCGCGACGATTTCAAGCGGAGTAGTACGCTACGTGGACCTATGCAGCATTGAACCGGCGGGGCGTACGCGAAAAGAGGTGATGGAAAGCGTGGCAGAGGCGCCAGGAAGCGCCTATCGAACGATAACAGCTTCGATGACCTTTGTTCTGATAAGCACCAGGCGTTAGGACGACACTCTTGTTCCGGCGGCGCTGGCGGTGCAACGCTCACTCGGTGTCAGTGATACGCGAAGTGCTTCAGTTTGATAACGAAGGCTTTTCATCCTACGGTCAACCCCAGCGCTTCGTGACAGCTTACTGGCACAATTTTTCGAAGGCGTGCAGAACCAAAGCAACGCACTCTGTGTGCGCTCTGCCACCATCTGCCAGCTTGTTCTAGAAATCCCGCAATCCGGACAATCTCTTCCTGGAGCTGAAGAACACCTAATAACTGCCCCTTATTAACCCCAAATCCGCAGTCATGTGTTACTTGGTATTACGTTTAGGTTTTCCGCCAAGCTTACTTTTCTTAACTAGCCACATAAATTTCGCACGAAAAACCCTTGTTACGTTTCAGCGCACGTTATTCAACCATATGTGTTCTGAATATTTTGGCAGTCTTCCCAAAAAAGCCCTACAATTCGCAGTGTATCTTTATAAACCCAAATTTGGAGCTTTCATTGCGTACGCATTCTCAAAGACGTTGATGGCGGTAGAACAAGAATCTACCATCCCTTCTTAAAGAAAGCAGAGAGAAGCGCAAAAATTAAAAGGGTGTTCAATTGATCGTCAAGCCTTCAACGACTCAAATCGCAAACGATAAACGAACCCATGCGGCAATTTTTGCGCTCTAAACCGATACTTTGTTCATGAGATAAAGGTATACTATTGTCGTCCTCCTTCATGATCGATGCTTGCATTGTCTTATTTGTAATGTACACTGTTGTGTAGGAGACCAGAGAGGCGAGACCACCCGCAGTATATATTACATTACAGAGAACCATTTCTTCTTCGCGATTTTCAAGTAACTATTTTGACGCTGTGGAAGACCGGTTTTACCCACGCGTCGTGTCTCCAGAGATCTTACAAGAGCTCTTCGATCGCGCAACCGGTCTAAGGGTAAATGCATTGGTTTTTGGACAGGACGGTGTTGGTCCCAGAGGGAGAGTTTTGCTATAAAATGTAGTAAGGACAAGCTGGTACTCAGCTGTACAATACATCCGAGCGCGAACGTTTTCAAGAGCTTGGAAGGAACACGGGACAACGCTGACTTTGGACTGTTTATTTGACGAATGACGCACGTACACATACCTTGCAAACACGCGAAGGCGCAATATTATTTGTCAACGCGGGCGCTGCAAGTTGTTGTTCGATAGTTCACAGGGCTGATTTTCTGGCAGATTTTATTCCAAAAGGTTTTGGTTCCGCACAGCTGACTGCTAAAGGTTACTTTGGAAACTTTCTTTTTTTTCAGTTGGTTGATTCACAGCTACAGAATGTGAGCCTCAACAAAAATCAAAGCACATTTTTAATATGGGAAATATGGTAACAAAGCGAAGCTTTCTCCGATGCAACCTGAGTCAAAGTCAAAGTCTAATATCCAAACCATCTCGACCGCGACCTAATGGTGCAATCAGATAGACGTCTGCTTCATAACGCGAGGTATCCATGTTTGATTCCGACCACGGGGAGCGTTTTTTCTTGAGGCGCTTTATGTGCCCTTGAGGGAACACATTGTGTAAGATAGCTTTTCTGCAGTGCGTTTTATCCTAAAAGATCTTCACGTTTTAGCATCATCGTTATCAATACCATCATAATCAGGCCCATCCTATTGTTTAAAGTTGTCTTTTCTGCAGTGCATTATGGCGTACAATGCCACGAGTAAGGCAATAAAGCTTCGATTTAAAAGGAGATCAAAGGCCTGATACGGAGTTGAGCGGATAGCGAACGGCGATAGCTTTGAGGCGCTTATCGCACCGAACCGACTTCCTGCCCCCTCAAGTCACAGTTGACCCGCATGGTGCCTTCTTGTAGGCCACGTAGTGATACTTCAGTAAAATGTGCTGTTGGCCTAGTTGCAATGGTGCCTAGTGCTACGATTCAACGCGCCGCTGTTCCGATGATGATGATGCTACTGTATTCCCTTTTGTAGGGGGGTAATGACGTGTCATCTTACCAAACAGGACTTATATACCTATGTTTCATTCTCTTGGTTTAATACTAGCCCTGCTTTAAAGGGACACTGAAGTAAATCACTGCGTAGACTGGCTGAAATTAACACACTTTTCATCGTTTATCGGGTTGATAAGTCGGTTATTATTTTATAAAGCCCGAAAGAAGAAAAAATACCGTGCGCGGTATGCGGCGGCCGCACCAATTAAAGGCTGTGATGACGGGAGGAGATGCACCTTGATTGGACGATGTCCAAGGTTAGAATTCGGTTTGGGTTTGGGTTCTGTAAAACAACATGTTTTACATCCGACGGCATCGTTGGATGGCCATTCTCGATATCTCGGTAATCGTCGTACCGCGCTTCTGTCATGTTTAGGCTGTAAAATACCTAAGATAAGCCTCCAAGGACGGCTTGGAATCATAGAAATCACTAGCCGAGGCCTAGGCAGTAGATGAACGCCCTCCGCGTCACCGCAGACGCTCAAATGCCATGCGCTTTTCCGCCATATTTGGAGCTTGCCTCACTCATGCCTGTATCGTAAAAAGCGTGTTCGCACCAGGCCAAGGGTCTGTTGATTCTGGCCTGTGCCCATTGCCCGCAAGCAGTCGGTGCTTATGGCAACAACACGCCAACGAGAACTCGCTAGCGCGTGAGTGTAAGCCTGTGCGCGTTCTGTGAACTAGTTCGTGGAGCAGTGAACGTTACGGATCAAAAATGCTGCACTCATTATATAGAACATCGGCCGCAAACAAAAAAGTCAACTTACAACAAAAAAACGTCCCCTTGGGGATTCGAACTTGTGACTTGCAAAATAACATACCTAGCGCTCCATACCACTCGGCCAGCGCTGGAAATATACCTTGTATTTCCAGCGCTGCCAGCGATGGAAATATAAGGTATATAATGTATAACCAGTTTACACTTTTATATAGTTTTAGCATTTCAAGCAGCTTAGGTGACTATTTGTTGTATAGCGCTCGTGCAGTAAGCGTCCCCCAAATTTCCACCATATCTCACGTCTAGCAATTGCATTTCTGAGGCGGAAAAGCCTTCACAGAGGTGTGGTCATGCTGCTGACCGCTGTGCTTGTTCTCCCAGCAAAAAAGAAGTGCTTCGTGCTCCCTAGTTTTACGCAGTATGGTAAAAGTATCAGTTGATTTTCTTTCCTTAGTAGTTATATTGACTTCGCTGACTCTTCTCCCGCCTTCAAGTGGCCTTAGATTTTCCTACTAGCGTACCACTCAGCGAAGCGTCGCATGTGCGCTTGTGGAGCGCTTGTGTGGAGCGACCTTAACTTGGAGCTAAATACAGTGTACAAACTAACAAACTAAAGAAAGGCACATTCTTCTATTCACAAACGTGTCGCGGCTTCGTTTCAATTGAGCGAACAAATTGCGACGTACCGTCGCCGGCCGGCGGACTAAACGCTGGGCCGACTGACTCTGCCGGAAGGTCGGCGAGCCGTGCAGTAGCTCAGTCAAGCCAAGCCATCTCCTTCCTCCTGACGGCACACTAAAATGCCACAGAAAATGGGCGAGGATGCAGAAAGGAGGGCGGAATTTTCGACGTGTCGCGCAACGTAACCTTCCTATCGCAGCACGATTAGCACAAAGACGATAAGCAGAAAAATGTCGCTTTTTGGGCCGAGGAGCGGTCCGCTTCGTGCATGGGTTAGCGCATGGCCGTCGCACTTTCAGTGAACTCCTGTTGCGCAGCTCTGGTGGTCTTGCTAGTCGGCAAGCCGTTACATATTAACGGGGCCCCTTTGTGTTGGAGAGCGACAGGCGAGCACGAGAGATGGCATTAGAGAACAGCAGTTTATTAGGGATAGAATGTCTCTGCTCACCCCCACGCTGCTGCTCCCGTCGGTTCCGCGCAACACTTCCAGCAGTCAGTAGTTCGTTGTCGATCGGTCGGGTCGTTGTTCGGTCGTAACTGGCAGTGAAAAGACGCTGAAGCTACTCGTCTAGATTAGGGGTCTAAGACGGAGGCGATTATGGGTGGACCTCTCGTTTTCGAGTCCTCGACTCGTCTGCCGCGTTCACTATTTTCCCGCGCTTTTTCGGGGATTCCTCTCCTCCTGCTGCCGCAGCCAAGCGGGACCAGATCTGCGGGCCGCCCTTTGGCCCGCGCCGTCAGCCGGCTCATTCCAAAGCGAAAAGTGCCCACGGGAACAAACGGCTTACCGTCCCCGAGTCGCGGCGGATGTACGTTTTCAAGACGGCATCGAAGGGGCCGCATGCAGGATGCGTTTTAAGAGCGAATCTCTTTATAAGCGACCCCAAACCATCCACCGCCGGCGTCGGCGGCGGCGTCCGCAGTGCTCTTTAAAGAAAAAACAGCATCCGGCGCCAGGTTTCGATCCGAGGACTTTGCGGGCCGCAGCGCGACGCGCTACCGACCAAGCCAAGGACGCGACGGTGATATCAGTGTTAGACGCGCCTTATATCTTTAACGCATTCAAACTACGTCGTCAGCGGCGTGCGTTGGCGACTCAGCGGCGTTATAGCGGCTTGATAACTGCGTGTTGTACACGTGATACTACAAACCCGATGGAAGAGATGGAAGAGAAGGCGGCGAGGCGGTGGGCTGCGGGGGCCGAGCGCAAGCGCCGCAAGCGGGCCGACAACCGTGCATTCGCACTTTCACATTCATTCTCCCCCTCGGGGAAATGCGGGGGAATTTTTTTAAGTGGACATAGCTTTCGTCACCCCGAAAGGCAACAAACGCTGTTGTTGCTTTGTTTGGCGTCCACGCCTGAGTTCTTCACACCGCCTAGGCCTGCTGATTCCCCAGCTCGAAGAAAGCCGCTAGGGTCGGGCTGGCCCGGCGGCCTCTGCGTCCACACGGGGTGGCGCCTAGAGAATTACGCTACGAATGGAGTCGCGCGGACATGTAGCTTCCGCAACGCTTATTGCTCAGACAGCCTGCAGAGGCTACAGCACAGAAGCGTGGGCTGCAGCCGAATGACCCCTCGAGTGGCCTACACAACCTGTGAACATTTAAATAACCATATCTACGCTGACCATTCAGCGAGAAATATCGAGTCGATATCAATCACTCTTATGGTGTTGAACTAACCCACTAGCTTTATTGAGCGGGTCGGCATCGCAATGAACTTCCTTGTCAAGCGCTATACATTGAAATTTCTGGCAGAAACTGTGTATGAGCCCGTACGGCAGTGCTGAAGTTGTCAATAATTACATATGAGGTCCCTCAAACTTAAACAATTTAAAATGTTCTACAGACATTATTTCATTATTCGCATGCCTGACCCTTTCTTATATCGAAAAGCGCGCGCTACGAAACGTCGGCGTACTTATATGTCTGTGTACCGAAAAGACCACCGAAACGACCTGTGCCGAAAAAGACCAGAGCCGAGCTCGGGCCCTGTTATATGTGGCTTCCTAGGCCCGGTCATGCTGTGTACCCACGATTTTTAGTACAAGACGTCTTCTCATAGATTTCGGGGAAAACAAGGAATAGGAATAGGAATAACTAAATTAAATTGAAATGGACTCGAAGGTTGTCAGCCGTAACATGAGGGGCCCCCCACTCCTCCCCAGCTGTCACGAGCTAGTCAGCTTCGGTGTGAAGGTGAGGTTGAAGCTCCTACATTCAACTTTCAATGCGGGCAGCGAGCACACTCAATCTATTTGTTTTTTCGTATGATTGAGCGGGGCCCCTGACAGCTGGGGGCCCGGGGCTGCAGCCCCCGTA
Organism: Haemaphysalis longicornis; assembly: GCF_048455015.1. Taxonomy (NCBI): domain Eukaryota; kingdom Metazoa; phylum Arthropoda; class Arachnida; order Ixodida; family Ixodidae; genus Haemaphysalis; species Haemaphysalis longicornis. The sequence continues at coordinate 262,114 of NW_027526323.1, forward strand.
GCCCGCCCCCCCCCCGCCCCCCTTACTCCGGCCGTGGTTGCAGCTACGAAACACGAAGCCAACGGGTCTTCCTGTACACACACGTCCCGGCGTCCCGGATGCAGCAGCCGAGATGTCCTCTCCCCCCTCTCTCAGGCTCAATGATCACCATTGCTGCCGCCCCTCAAGAACTCGAAAAGAGTATCGTTTGTGTGTGTACTATTTTCTAGCCGTGTCCACCGAAGCACTGGGAAAGCCGCGAGCCGACACTGCTTTTGTGTATAAAACCCACCCTCTCTGTGGATAGTTCATTTCGTTTTGCAGCAGTGAATACACTCTGTCGCTCTGTTCGAGCATTGCTGTAAGCTTGTCCGGAAGTGCACTGTTCCTGTATTGCTTCGGCTCATCTCTCGCCATGCAGCTAACCAGTTAAGTTTGTGTTCGTCTTCTTGTCGTCATCACCAAGGCAACAGCCTTTTCTGGCCACTCACCACTACGCTACCTCACGTAACGCGGCGAAGGAGCCTGGCTCAGGGTCGCCGACAGCATAAATAACTACTCAGAATAAATGCAAAAGGCAGCGTTAAAACTGAACGCTAACACTCAGTGAAGTTGGTATTTTCTACCAGATACCCTTAACACGCCAAAAGGCGTACCTTGGGCAATGTATTCGATGCGTAAAGTATGGCCTCCGAGAACACGATTTGTCAGTCAAGATGGCCCTACCTTCCAGTTGCCTCTTCATTGTCGCGTTTGGGGTTGTATGCCGTACTGCAGAGAAACCGTTATCCTTGACAGAATATTTGACACTGGGGCGCATAAGCTTTGCGAGGTATACTTTACTCGAAGGAATCACGAAGAGGAAATAAGTGAACAATCGTCATGACTTTTTATTAATGAATTCAGTTTTTAGACAGAGTGCTGTAGGCGGACTTGTGACTAGTACTGTTCATCGCTCTAACTATGTGGCTTTACTTTTTTATCTGCATGTAGAAACAGGCGATGGTAGGAACATATTTAGCCCCTTGCTTCGCTTCAAATCCAAAGTTGTGGGTAGGGCATTTTTTGTCTCCCTTACTGTGTATGTTCTGTTTTAGCGGTACATTTTTTTGTGAGGAACATAGTGGAATGTCATTAATTTTGCCGTGGCGTAACAAAAACGGAGAGAAAAGGTAAATAAAATGACGAAGAATGAAAACTACGGAACAAAAACTGAAACGAATGATAAATTAAAAACTGAAATTAACGAATGAGAAACAAAGGTCTACCTAGCCAAGTTACACGACGTGATTAGTAAAAAGATGATCGCGTATCTGTTCCTTTCACCGCACACCTAAAGAGGATAGTTTTCTGTCGCGTTTCTCGCGTAACTGCCTCCCTTTTCTCGCCACACCCCGGTCTCGCGGTTTTCCCCTGTCGCCTTGGGGGACAAGGGAAAAAAGATCTTTATTTGCCCTTCTATAAAGGTTTCTGCGTTGCTGGGGGGGGGGGGGGGGGTGGCTGCTGCAACGAGTCGCTCCTATGTGTTGGAGGAGGGCCTCCCAGTGCTCCTCTTCTGTCAGTCTTAATGAGAAAATGGTCAAGTGTCTGGCTGAGGGTGGGTACCGGCCGGTGCTTTTCATGCGCTTGGGGAGAGCGAGTTGGGGCTGTTTTGCGGGGTCCTTTGGGGGGTCTAGCCACTCTGCCCAAGTGCCAGGAGAAGGGGAGAGGCAGTCTGCGTATATGCTCCTTGTCTGTATAATCTCTACGCAGTCCCACATGTAGTGCTGGTTGTTAGAGTACTTGTGACCGCAGCGTGGGCAGCTAGGGTGGCCAGGTTTTTTTTTTCTATGTAGTGGATGATATTATGCGGGGTGCGTAGGAGACCTGCTTGAGCTCGGCGCATGCAGCTTGCCTTCGATCGCGGCCAAGAGATGGGGGGAACGCAATGTGTGTTTCGGCCGCGGCGGCCGCTTTTCTGATGGAGGCGAAAAACAAAAACGCCCGTGTGTACGAGATTTAGGCGCACGATAAAGATCCCCGGGTGGTCAAAATTAATCCGGAGCCCTCCACTACGGCGCGCCTCATCGCCTGCGTTGCGTCGGCGCGTTAAACCCAACAATCAATCAATCAATGTGTGTTTCGATCTGTGTGCAACTCAAACAGGTTTTGGTGGCTGGCTTTTCTTTCTTCGACGCAGCTGGTATAGCCGTCGTATTCATCCGGGAGCGCAATTGGAGGCTCACCCTCGCGGAGAGAGTTTCGTGCGCGAGTTTGTGAGCCGCCACATTTCCAGGTATTCCTTGATGAACTGGAATCCAGGGGAGTTCAACCTAAGGGTCTGGTTGGGTGGTTAGATGCACTTCGAGGATGTTGCGTATGTGCGCGGCTATTTTGTTGCGGCAGAAGAAGCGGATCGCATCCTAGCTGTCAGTCAGTATGAGTAGTTTCCATCAGCCGGTAAAGTTCGTGATGGCATCTGCTATAGCTGACGCTTCGGCATGACCGGGATAACAAATTTCAAGGAACCGACGAGTACTTTCTCCGTTCCCGTAGTACGCGGTGGTAGCAACTATACCGTCGTCTGATACGACGGCATCGGTGTAGATCGGAGTATAACCCTGGTATATCTTCTGCGCCACTAAATGGCGGGTGGCACGCGGTCTGTGGGCTCAGCGCTCGTGGTGATTTTCCACACTCATGTGGCGGGGGATAGGACGTACAGCCATCCTCGGCAGGTGCTCCCAGTGGGGTCGTTCTGTAATGTCTTCCAAGGACAAACACAGTGGATGTGTGATCAAGTCAATTCACATTTCCCGCATTCGAATGCCCACGTGCCATATATTGGAAAGTCGATATCTTCCTATTGTGGGATTTGCAATGCAGGCACAAGGTCTTGCCCAGGGCTCTATAATCTTTAAAAGTCCAAGTACTCCTAAGCAGTTCTTAGCGGTTCTGAAAGCGAAAGCATTACTGTCCCATTGAACGCCCAGGACGTTCTCTTTTCGCACAGTGTTCTGGAAGTGATTCGTCATTTTTACTGAGAAAGCTGTGAATGACCCATGACCCGGAAATGCGGCGACCGCCTTAGGCACGACCGAAATATTTTCCGAAAGATCGCGGGCAGCGCAAACAGTTCTGTTGTTGGCACATCTGCCCTGCTTTCACTGTTTATATTTCACACTCCCTCAGAGTTTAAACGCAGGACAGTGCAAAGATCGTCTGTGCACTAACCGCGCTAAGGCAGCAGGTGAGGTGAGGCGCAAGTTGTGTAGCCATCTCCTAAGCTCGCCAGTTCGCACCGCTCAGAAAACCCCGCACTCAGTGAAGGGACACGTCATGGTCGGGCATCGCAAGTCGTGGCTTCGCAGCTGTGGCGTCGACTCTGCAGCGGGAAGTGCTCTCGTCGACAACTCTCAGTCGACAACCCAATGTGAAATGACACAGGGAGAACGCCGACGTCATGTAACATCCTGCGAACGATAACAGCTTCGACGGCTTTCGAAAAGCCCTTGCCAGGCATAAGGACGTGGGTATCCGGAGCTGGCAGTGCAGCGCTCAGCCGGTATCAAAGATAGGCAGTGGCTCCGTGGCTAATACAGAAGCGCGCTCTGGCAAGGTAGCTTGCCCAAGTCTGCCATGTACATGACGATGACTAGGCACAAATCTGTTTCTCTGAGGTTCTGTGGCAGCCATACAAAGGCGGCTATGGGCGAAAGTCCTTCTGGCAATAACTGGCAATCAGGACTGCACCGTCAAGCGCTCGGGTCCAGCCATCGCCTCGGTCCAGCACGGCGGTTCAGCCGGTTTCGCACGGAAGCAATTGTTAAAATGCAGACGCATAGTGTGTGAGCTCTGTCTCTGGCTTCCTGCCTGTTCTCGAAATGTGTGTGCATACATGCATCCAGTTATTTGGCTAGTTCTTTGCTTTAGCTGGCAAGCACGTATTTGATTGCTTGATTATGGGGTTTAACGGGCCGACGCAATGAAGGCGATGAGGCGCGCCGTAGTGTAGGGCTCGGGATTAATTTTGACCCCCTGGGGATCTGTAACGTGCGCCGAAATCTCGTGCACACTGGCGTTTTTGCTTTTCGCCTCCATCAGAAAGGCGTCCGCCGCGGCCGCGAATCGAAATCGCGTCCTTGGGCTCACCAGTACAACGCCTAAGCCAGTGATCTACCGCAGCGAATAAGCACCGAATTTCCGCTGCTTTCGAAACACAAATGGCGTGAAAGTCAGTTATATGCCGTGGGTTCAGGAAAAGATGTTCTAAAAAGAGTGAAACGAATGCCAGTACGTTCATCTGTTGAATCTTTATTCTTTAAACTTCATAGCGGCACGCTACCGGTAAAACCCTGGCTGCAGGAAAAAGGACTATATATGTACAGCCATTGACACTTAACTGTAGACTATGCCAAAAGCTGGAAACAATTGAGCACATCTTTCTGGACTGTTGGGATGCGGTGTTTCACCGGGACATCCTCCAACGAACCCTGAAAAAAGACTTACCATTAACGCCTTATGGCATTCGCTTTTTGCCCGTAAACAATGATGGAGGCGTGCCTGTGATATGTTCATTGCACTTAGTCGGCCTTCTATGTGGAAAACTCGCATGGCGGTTCAAAACGCCGAAGAGGATGCTCGCACAGTGCGAGAGTTCTTCATTGAAAGCGTTGCTTATATAAGAGAGGTTTATCGAGTCATGCAGGAAGAGCCTGAGTGGTTACCCATTCTGGATATTCTAGCGCAATTTAAGATGTTTTAAGCCACTCCCTTCAGCCGATTGGTGGCCGTAGCTAGTAATTTGTGTACTGAACAGTGCGTGTTGTGTTGTCGCCAAGCAGGCAATAAAGAAAAAAAAATGGCGTGAAAGTGTATCTGCTGTCGAGCGTAGGTTCCACAAATAAGCCTTGTTTGCAGAAAACTGCAGTCTAGATTTGTGTTTTGTTTTATATTCCTCCGGAAGAATGATTCCAAAACTCGATACGTGACATCTAAATCGCAGTCTCAGTTACTTGAAAAACAAATCGCAATAGTTCAACCCTTTTGCCAAATTTCCTTGTGGCATCAAATTTTTAACACGAGGTGGGCGTACTGTTTCTATCCCGTTGAGGAGGTAGCGTCTCCGCGGGGGCTGAAAAAGCAGGCATGTGGCCGTGGTGCTGGCTACGGCCGTTCAATGAAAGAGCTTTCATCACGTGGCCATGGTGTTACCCATGAATTCATTGCGATTCTAACGACAACGTAGCTTGTTTAAGGCTCAACGATAACTACCCCATTTCTAGAAAAAAAAACATTATTTTTTGATTCCCCGTTGTCTTGTCAAGAAGATGGCAGCGGATCTAAAGAGTAAATAAATCTAGTTGGTGTAGGTGGTCAAAAGCGTCGCATAACTCAAAAATAAGGAAGGCAACCATTTCTGCCTTTCGCGTCGACCTATATTAGTCTTTTGTGCCACACAAAGCTCCACAATAAACAATAAAACTGATTTCTGATCCCACAGGATTTGAAGCCCGTTCTCCTCAGTAGCCGCCCAATGCGCTACCCCTGCGATCTCTGCGTACTCTAAGTTTGGTGTAATTTTCCCGTGGCACGCATCGATTTGGGCTCATCGGCCGGGAATCGGGACCTTTGAAATACTTGTGTGTCGCTAGGTTCCCAGAAATTCGCACAAATTTACGAAACTATGAACTCGCCGCTCGGAAGCAGTAGATGAGTGCGTGTCACGTGGCACGTGAACGTGATGGCATGCGAGCAGAATAGGTGCTCATTAGCCGCGCAGAAATAGCGAGGGCACTTTCCTTTCGGGTGGTGTTATTTCGCTTACGCCCCGTAATACCGGCGGCAGGCACAGGGCGACTGAACAACGCAGTCTGGAGTTTCTCGGTCAGGCAGACCAGTCAGTGTTGAACAGACACACTCCAAGAATAGTTATCCCTTGCAATAATATATTGAGTGCTGCTACTGTTAAAGTGACAGGTATCGAGACTTGCTAATGAGGACGCGATCTGACCACTCGACCACCACGAAGACTGGCGGCACTGTGGCAACTGTAGACTTTCCGCCGTGTCAAACAGGACCCGCGTATTTGGATAAGGTAAATATTCCCTACTTCTTCAATATACATTTTGGCGCTCGAAGTGGAGTCTACCGCCAAGAAAATCGAGTATTGCTGTCATCAGCACTGAGGAGCTTAGACTCTCGGCGGCCATTTTCGGAGGAGAAGATTCTGTGCCACTGGCCTTCTCAGTCATCCGCTCAGAAGGCGACTAAGGAACTATTACGTTTTCTACGGGCGACGAACTTGAACACTAGGCTATAGACTGAACGCCTCCAGTGTCAATCACTGTCAGTGCCTCAGTGCTGGGCATACGTGTCTGGTCCAACTTTTCCTCTTTTGTTTTCCTCTCTCTTTTTTGCCCATTTCCCCTTTCCCACGTGCAGGATAGCAAACTAGGCCCTAGCCGGGTTAACTTTCCTGCCTCTCTTCTACATTCTTCCTTCCTTCCTTCGTATTCCAGCACATGCCGAACATCTGTATCGCTGAGGCGTTGCGCGTTGGCCACTGGTTTGGTGTTTGGTTTGTTTTTAGGTGCGGAGTACCTTAGATTGAAATATTAAGAGATCGCGACTTTGACAACGGCAGTAAAGAAGGACGACGGGACAAGCGCTCACTTTCAACAAACATTTATTGAAGCATGGTCTCATATTTACACATATATCATTAGGAGCATCCGCACTAGAGTACACTAAATGGAAGGCATCAAAGAGAGGACATGATCAAAGTGACGTTTTCAAAAACTCAAACTCGCTGGCACGCAAAATAACAGATGTATCGCTGACGCACTTGTCCCCTTTCTGCTTAAGATAAAACGCTTCCAAGAGCTCTCTCGCCACTGTATTATCACTCCTGCAGAGAATTGTAATCTGCTCAAAGAAAGGTCTGCATTTTTCCAAAGGACTGACAGGCCTGCAATCTCCGCAATCCGCTGGTAAATGCGCACGCGTATTATTATTAAGGGAAGAACTATGCTCGCAAGCCCGGTAATTCACACGTCTGCCCGTCTGGCTGATGTAGGCGGCCCCGCATGAAAGCGGTATCTAGTAAACTACCCCGACGCCACAGGGCACAAAGCGCTTGGCATGCTTCTTTTCGAACTTTTTCGGTTTGGCCTTACCGGAAATTTGCGCACACAGGCGGCCAAGTGTTTGTGGAGCAGAAAACACCACCGGCCCTTGGTACCGTTCTGCCACTTTCTTTAGGTCGTGCGTAACTCTATTGCAGGCTTGTCAGTTCTTTGGAAAAATGCAGACCTTTCTTTTAGCAGATTAGAATACTCGGCAGGAGTTATAATACAGTGACGAGGGAGCTCTTTGAAGCGTTTTATATTAAGCAGAAAGGAGACACGTGCGCCAGCGATACATCTGTGCTTTTGCGTGCCAGCGACTTTGAGTTCTTGAAAACGTCACTTTGATCATGTCCTCTCTTTGATGCCTTTTATTTAGTGTACCCTAGTGCGCATGCTCCTAATGATACATGTATAAATATGAGACGATGCTTCAATAAATGTTAGTTGCAAGTGAGCGCTTGTCCCGTCGTCCTTCTTTACTTTCGTTGTCCAAGTCGCGTTCTATCTTTCAATCACAATGCATCAACTTGTCCAACAGCTTTGTTTAATGGAGTACTTAGAACCCCACAATATCCGTTCGCGGCCGTGCGCATAGCACTTACAATCGGAAAAATCGCACAGGCACCGGCAGGATTGGAGCCTGTGTCTGGAAGACCAGACAGAGTAAGGGTCAGTCGTCTTACTCACTGGGCTACGACCATGAGTTAGTGCCCGACAGTCAAACGGCTTACTCCCTGGCCTGTAACTGTGAGGAGTACCTTTGGACCACCCAATGTCCGTCCGCGTCCATCCGGCGGACACCACCATCAAGCGAAAATCAAGAGCGATTCGATTTGAGCCGTGAGTTGCAGTTTCATTTAGGGAATAATCAGGGTGCAACTCACAGCTCAAGTCGAATGACGGTCGGGGCGCCAATCGGATGTCACTCGGGGCGCAACATGGATGTCATTTTGAGTCCAACGTATTCCGCACCCTCGCTATGATCCACGGAGTGGAGATACTGCCATTTTTTTAGTAGTGCGGCTGAAGATAATGTGCGGCGTTATGTTCGAGCGCTTGATGTTCTACCGCAAGTGTGAGCTTTTCTTTTCCAGTGTTCCCAAACCTCTCTTTTCTTTCCGCAGTGTGAATCCCGCCCGGGTAACCGATTACGGAGCTTTGTTATTTTCTGTGCGTCGTTGTACTTCATTCTTTTTGTCAAGAAATCATGCGGTTCAATAATCCCGTGTGATGGCCTTTCTTTTAAAGTTTTTGCTTCTTATCGTTTTGGAGGCCACGGATGAAAAAACAAAAGCCAATAAAAAGAATTCGAAGGTACCACGCGCAATTTCCTAGCAAGCGCAAGGAGACAGCCTCTGTCCAGTTAGTAACCGCCTTAAAGAGACATCGTTTCCCTTAGGTTCGCTGTCTAACCGCGTCCGCTCTTGCCATCTTTTTGGACATTGATTTCTGGACTCGTGAACTCGCATGCACTTGATGCGGCTTCCGCTGGGAATGAACGCCTGATGTACTTGCCCTTTGCCCGTTCAGAAGGCAAGTGGCGCGGAGCCGAACGTCCCTCGTCTGGTATATACACAGCTCAGTCGTGGGTTGGGGCTGGAAGTAGTACGAGCCGCGACGTCCATACGCTCACTTGGTTGGTTGCCCTGAAGAAAGCTACGCAAGTCTAGTGGCACCCCGTGCTGAATCCACCTTCTTATTCTTCGGTAAGCGTTATAATAACTCTTCTCTGGCTGGTGTGATGCTTAAATCGCTCTGTGGGGGATGTGTTGATCGTGCGCAGTGCGACCGGGCGTTGTCAGATCAAATACAGAATAACCTGGATGTAACGAACCTGTATGTAACGAATTCCTCGATTTTACAAAGTTTTTCAATGCCTCATTGTCAGCCCCATTGCAGCCCATGTGTGTCCGAGCTCTATATAATGAAGGCGGTGCGACGATTCACCTTGATGTAAGAAATTCGTTACGCTGATGACCCATTATTTTTTGCACATTTTCGCAAAACTCGGCTCGAGAAATGCAATAATTTAGCGAACTTTTCCCGCACTTCAAATAACCATGCGCATCCTGTGTGACAGCTGTGTCGATTAGGTGCTAGGCCTGTTTGTCGGCTTGTATTCTGGGCACACCACACCATGCTCCGTCCGTACCTTTCCCCTTCTTTTTCTATTTTCCTCTTTTTCCTCATTGTTCCCCTTTCCCCCGTGCAGGATAGCATACTAGGCCGTAGCCTGGTTAACATTCCTGCCTTTCCTTTACTTTTTATCTCTCTCTCTCTCTCTCTCTCTCCTCTCTCTCTCTCTCTCTCTCTCTCTCTCTCTCTCTCTCTCTCTCTCTCTCTCTCTCTCTCTCTCTCTCTTGAATTGCGCATGTTTCCTGCTCTTTGTGGTGTCGGTTCGTCGGTGAGGAGTTCTAGTGCCAAAAAACAAAATGTTTTGTCTTTTCAAGACTCCTAATTTTTAATGCCCTATCCGCCGGCATGATAAAAGAGCATCTCCGCCCCGTTTAGTACCCTCTCAACAATTCTGAGTACGGCAAAGAGCATAAAGTTCGCGAGAAGGCGCACATTCAGGATACGTTTGGTCCTTCAGACGGGTTAAGACACTGAAAAGTGTCAAAAGGCTAGAGTAATACGTAAATTACGTTTATGACTACGGGGGTAAGTCACCTCGCTTCTCTGAAGTGCCGTGCAGTGGCTAAGTTTGTGGGACAGCAGCAGGAAGCAAACCACGCAAACCACTCCGAAAAAAAAAACACTCTGAAACAATGCTGAAACCACTCTGAAGAAAAGTCCTTCAAGGGTGAGTTCACCACCACTGATGTCTAGCATATTGGTTTCGTTTCTGCTTCATTCCCGCGAGCCTTTACTCGGGACCTGCATTTAGCGAAAGCCTGGATGTAACGAAAAAGTGCGAATTTCTGTCACCTTTGCTATATCCAGGTTTAACTTTACTAGGAAGAGTGTTGCCAAGGGAACGCGGTGTACAAAATGCCTAAAGCTCTTCGAATTTATGCGCTGAGAATCGCCAAACTTTTGTAGTGCGTCCATATGTGTTGCTACGATCAGAGACCTTAATAAAGGCGGTTGTTACTGATGTCACCGCAGAACAAGGTCGCAGTAGGCTGCTTGAAACTAAAAGCATCTCACCCAAAATACACGAGCAGACAATGCACGTGCCACTTGATTCAGTACAAACAAACATGAAGGAAACGAGAGGGAGGAGTGTGTTTTTGTGGCGGTAGTGGAGGTGAAGGTGCTGTTGTTGAACGTGTCCTTTCTTTAAAAAAAAAAACACATTTCGAATCAACCCTTCGCTGAAGTATGTTTTAACAGAGCTGACACAAACAATATGAACATCCTAAAAATGCTCGCTCATTGGTTTGGATAATCAGGAATGGGCTAATGCGCATCACACGGTGCCGCCATCGAGAGTCCGACAAAGCATTAATTTACTCGGCGCTGTGATTGGGTTACTGCTGTGTGTTTGCCGGCTCAGCAAGGCTTGAAATGTAATTTGAGAACGTACAATTATGGTTGTTCAAATATGTTTTGAGGTTTCTGACAGAAAAAAATGGTGCCCTACTCTCATATATTGAACCTTACGCGCTGCTTGATGAGTTTCCGGTGAAATTTACCCACTACAAATTGTGCAGTGAGACTCCCTAGCTCTAAATCACCAAAGTCCTAAAATAAAACCACTGCTACACAGAAGTCACGCGCTTCAAGCACGCTAGTTATTGTATCTTTCAAGGGAACAGAAACAAATTGTTCGCATTTGGCACAGCTCCTTCTGGCACGCGAATCTTCAGTGCTATTTGTTAAAAGAGACAAATAATGTCATAATATCGCTATTATAATATCCCCAGCGACTGAGCGCTGGTATGAACTCAAAAAAACAATCCTGGAATCCTAACACAGCTGCTCTGTTCTCAACGCAGCTGCGCGCCATGGGGCGATCGCTCTTATATGGGTATTCAGGATGTCGTAGGTGCACGTCCACCTGGCCTGATGCGGAGCAAGAGCCTTGCACAGTTCCACCCCACTTGCAATAGACACTGAGGTAACCAGGACTGTCTCCATCCGCGGCCACTTGCAAATACTTATCCCGGCGATACCATCGTGTAAAGAGTAAAACAACCTTCTTGGACTTAATTATGCTGTCGACGTTGGTGACACGCACGACGTATCCGTTTTCCTCTGTTTCCAGTTGGCTGATGAAGGGTGACATGCCAACTCTCATGCCTTCAAAATTTCCAGAAAAGAAAGAGTCTACTTCTGCCATAGGTTGTTTCCGTTGATCATCGGCCCTATAACGCAGCCATTCGAGGTAAGCGTGCGACTCCGTTGCCACAAGCTCCAACTTTCGAAGGATGTGCCTCTTTTCCAGTTCCCACGGCATGTCACTCACACTCGCCGTCCGTTCCTCACGGGCGTCGTCCGTCCTCTGGTCTGAAGTTTTCGTCAGATGAGTGGACAGCTCCCGTAGCTGAGATCGAAGCTCTTGGACAAAGGTTGTCGAGAGCTCTTGTCTAGATTGGGCGATCTGCTCACTCAGCCGTTGGTCGGATTCCCTCAATGCCCTGGGAATGGCATCACTATGATTATTGCGCAGTTTAGCTACTAGCGTTTGAAGGTTGACTCCAATTGTCCTTGCTTGCTCCCCTAAGGCTTGCGCGAGCCTCTGCTCAGTGTCAGTGATAGCCTTCGCGACTGTCTCGATCTGGGTGGAGATTCTTCTCGCCTGTTCGAAAACTTCGTTTATGTTGCCTTGAAGTTCCGGCAGACGATCCTGGTAAGGGTCCCTGAAGAGCGCCTTCAACTCATTCATGGTAGTTGTGATGTCATGAGGGCTAAGCATAAGCCCGTGGCGCAACGCTGGTTGGTCGGGCGGATTCGCAATGCTGTCGCCTTGGCATCCGGCCCTGTAATGTCTTGGTAGGTCTCGATGTAGTACAGAGCCACTGCAGCGGGGGCATGAGACCAGGTGGAAAGTGCACTGCTGCTCGTAATGTGTCAGGACAGCTTGAAGGGTGCCGGCGAATGTGCAGCCCTGTGGTTCGTTCCAGCAGCAAGCCTTGAAAAAAGAAAAATAGAGGAATACGAAATTAGCACTAGTGGTTGACTGTTTTTCACAAGTTATAATCGCGGGGGAGTGCTATGTAGCAACACACACACGTGCGCTCGGTATTTCTTCTTCGTTTTTTTTTATAACGCCAACGGACCGAGCTCAAGCTGAAACCGCCCACCTGCCAATAAGAAAGTGCAAAATGAGTTTGGCAAGATTCCCAACCATTTCGCTATCGGCAACAGGGGTGCACGTGAAACTGTTGGCGTAGGTCTGATTAAAGTGACCCATCGTCGTTTTGCTTCTGGTTCTGCTCGCCAAACACCTTCAGCCGCCCGTCGTTTCCGTATTGCCTGGATTTCTGACTGCCGGAACTAACGATTAGCTCGCCGAGCTGGTGGACATTTACGGGCCCGCTCCCATTGGCGTTGTTGCTGGTCTGGCTGCCATTCGGTGGAGCGGACGGCGCAGCCTACCCATGCTCTGAACAAAAAATGTAATAGAAAGGTAGCAACGGGTTAAATTTACTAACTCTTTACGAACTTTACTACCCCCAGAACGGTACGCAGCTCCTGCCACTAAGTATGCAAACCTTAAAGCTATCGCTACTAGTCAGGACCATGCACTTACTAAAAGGTGATTGTTTGATACTAACTTCCACTGATAGTACGAAATGACATGAATTATCGAACGTAATAAATACAGCACTTTTTCCACTCCAAATCACGAGTAAGAAGGTTTTGCAAATCCACGAGCTCACTTGTGTATGCTCACATTAAAATGCGTAATTCTAAAATAATCACTAAATTATTTGATTTATGCCTTTGACAGGACGTTCCGCTGCGGGCTATAAAAGGAAGAGCAGACGTATTTCTAAGGTAACTAAGTTATATTCGCTCTCCTCATGCGTCCCGTTGGTTTCTTGCTCAATTTATTGGAGTCTAAGTGTGATATGTGCATGTCGGATGCGTCCATGTCGTGCTGCGCGCTCAGGCTATCCACATTGTCACGCGTAGCTTTTAAATGCAGACCACTTCAGTAACTCACGATGTCACCCGCGTTGGGGTCCGTAGTCCGCATCGCTCCCCCTACACTATATAAAAAAATAATACTTACCGGCGCCAGGTTTCGAACCAACGACTCTGCGGGCGGAACGCAAGGTACATGGTACTCTACCCACTGCACCACAAAGCCGACACAGAATGGAAGGTTACGAACACGCCTTATATCCTTGACTCATTCAACCGTCGGCCACAGGTGCGCCCTCTCCCCCGCGTCCTCCTCGCCTTCTCTCCGCTCGCAACGCCCTCTCTCGCCGCGTTCGGTTCGGGCGCACAAGAGGTGGGGACGTGCGCAACACCCTCTCTCATCGCATTGGGTTCGCGCTGATCAACAGTCGGTTCGCGCGCAAGAACAGGTGGGGGCGCTCGCATCGCGCTCTCTCGCCGCGGTCGGTTCGCGCTTAAACCACATACGTCGTTCGCGCGTGCTCGGGTCGCTAATATCTGTGGCGTCATCGTGACGTCAACATCACGCGTTCGTGTGGTGGCGCGATTTTGGCGCTATAACACTCTCTCGCGAGGGGCATTGGATTGGATTCGATTGGATTGGCTTGGATTAGCTTGGCTTGGATTGGATTGGATTGGATTGTGTTGGATTGTGTTGCGTCATAGCCGCGCCACGTTGCGTCATAGCCGCTCCACGTTGCGCCATAGCCGCGGCAGGGGGTTCACGGCACGTTTCACGTTTCACCAGCGACTTCATCGACAATGTCTACGCTGGAAGACAACAATTACAACAACAACCAATACGTAATCCATACGATCTGCAGGTGCGCCCCCCGCGGAAATGCTCTGCATTTGATCGTGCCCCTCGCGAGGGGGATGTTTTTCTTTTTACTGCGTTATGAATGACCAGTTAGTAAAATACTAAGCATACTTAATGGATACTGTGACAAGTAACTGCTTAGTGTTCTGTTAGTAAGTGCCACGACTTTTTTTAGAGTGCATGGCAGAGCCGTTATGGGCCTGGCTGGCGAGAAAGCCGCGCGGAGCGACCTAACTCCCCTTTCCCTCCTACCGAGTGAGGGAGTGGCAGTGATTGCCTGGGAGTATGGCGTGATCCGGCACGCCACCTGTGGGTGCCGCCACCAGCTACGGATGAGGAGCACCAGAGGCGGTCGTGGAAGGCATGAGGAGAGGGAGGGTTCTGAGGTAGGGCCACACCGACGGCACAAGTCAGCCCGTTCAAGCTTCGCTTGAAAAAACGGCACGATATATTAGAGGTCATGAATGATTCACCGAAGGAAAAACACCACGGCTGCCCCTGTACTCCCCGCGTGTAAATATTTTTCCGCGGAGGGCCGTGGTTTAATTTCGTCTTTGTACTGCTCAAATGCGGAGACGTCGTCACCCTTTAAAAGGGCTACAACTACGTCGCCTGGAAGCGAGGTGCGTGCGGAAGCGAGTACGGCAGCGTCCTCCTGGGGAAAAAATTCATCTTTTTTGTTAAAGCAAAGCTTTGCTACTTTCGTCCAGCGGTTTCGCGGAGGACGCGCAAGGTGACCTTTTGACCGGAGACACATTCCCGACGACACACCCCTTAAAGCGCCTCGCGTGATTGGCCGGGCCCGCTGTCGGCGCTGCACTCAAGGCCCCATTGTAAGTCGTTCTGCTCAGATCGCGGCCACTCCCGTCGCGGCGGCGACGGAGTGGCGGCTCAGCTGATCGGCAGCCGACCAAACCCACAGCCTCCCACGCATGCGCCTTTGGGGCGTCTCGGGCGATGTGACTCATTTTGCGCCACGTTCGCCATGAAAGAGAAACGCCACGTTCGCCGAGAATAAAAGCCAGGCACGGCGTCCGTCTGTGAGCATTGCACGGGACCGAACGGCTGTGAGCTGTGGTTGGCAATACAGCTACATCAAATGCTAACCAAGCAAAACCAAGTCTTAAACAGACTAAGCGAAGCTTTTGCTTTACACATCCAAGGTTAGTTGAGCTAAGCAGCTTCCATTTATTTTACTATGGTGGGTGTGACCAAGAAGTACTTTCTCCAAACGCCACTTCCTCCGTCAGTGCGTATGGTACCCGGCCTTGGTGTCTCGTTTCTCCTTTGTATTTCCCATTGCCTCGCCGAGGGTCCCTTTCCCCCGCCGAGCTGAAAAGTGTCCTGTCGACGGCGGTTGGACTCAGGAAAGCATTTTGTAGGCCCCACTGCGGGAGGTTGCTAGTTGTCCTGTATACAATTTTGTACATACATGCTGACGACTCAGAATCTGCCGCTGTCCTGACGGTGAGGTGAGACACGGCGGTGCATCTTCTGAAGGAAGCAAGAACCAAAATGTACTCCAATTTACCAGAGGGATATTAACGTCCGAATCGTATCAGGACTTACAAGCCAACATAGTCAATGCGGCCAACCCACTAGCGCTCGAGGCGCACAGGATAGGTAACACCTCCACAGTGATAGTGGCCTTCGATGGCAGCAAGGTGCCCAACTCCGTCAAGTACGGCGCTATGATAGTCAAATGTAGCCTATATCGCCAACACCACGAGTTCTGCCGTTGCTGCGGCAAGCTAGGACACCGCGCGGACGTATGCCCCAACCCGAAGACCAGGGTATGCCTGGCGTGTGGGAAGCGCGAGCCAGAGCCGAACCACGAGGCCACGTGCAGACCCCATTGCAAACTCTGCGACGGGGCTCACGCAACGGGCGCCACGGGCTGCACGAACCGTTTCAAGCTTCCCCACGTGGTGGCGCAGCGTCGCGGGGAGCGCGCGCAACGACAGAAAGAAGCAGTAAAGCAACAAAAGCAAACCCCCCCCCGCGCAAAACGGCGGAGAACTTTCCAGAGCTGCAAAGCGGGAACGCCCCCTTCGCGACACCGCGGGGCCAGAGGGGCGGCAACTTTAAGGCAACGACGTCAGCAGCTACGCCAATGTCCGCGTCAACGCGAGCGAGCGGAACAATGGAAAATAGGAGAGTGCAACTGCACCCGCCAACCGAAGTGACGTGGGCGGCGATGACATCGGGAGCGGGAACAATGGGCAAGCCGACCCGCGATGGCAACAACGGCCTCGGACGCGATTCCGCGCTCGAAAGACAGCTACAAAGTGTAAGGCGTAAAAACGCAATACTAAGGGCCCAAATGGAACGCCAAGAGGATACCATCGCGGAGCTGTGCCGCAAGCTCGAGAAAGTGTTCGAGAAATGGCAACCGTCATCGTCGCCGGAGACGAGCACCCCGACATCCTCTCCGGGGAGGACGACGCCACCGACGGCCGCCCGCTCGCGCGTGAGGATACCACTCGAACCGGTCGAGGACGCACAAGACGACGACCCTTCCGCAAACGAAGGCGCAAACGTCGAGGCAATGCACGATGACATGGAAGCCGAGAACGAGCCCGTCAAGAGGAGGCGCGCGCTCAAGTCGAAGGCGAAAGACGACGCGCGGCAACAGTACGTAACGAGGGAAGAGCTCCAAAGCTACCAAGACGCCACCAATAGACAGTTTGATACGCTCAACACCCGGCTATCGGTAGTGGAAGCGGCCCAGGCGGAGATGCTGTCGAGGTTCAAAGCCCGGTCCGACAAGATAGAGAACATGTTAGCGGTCCTGTGCAAGAAGCTCACGTCGCGATCGCGCTCAACAACACCGTCACCCAGACCGTCCCCGTAATGACGACGACGACGACGCAACCGAAACAACACGACCTCCTCGTATGGCAGTGGAACATCAACGGCCTGCGAGGGAGGAAGGCGACGCTCGCGCAATACGTAACGCAAGCGGAACGCCGACCGGACGTGATCTTGCTGCAAGAGACTCACAGCGACCACGCCCCGACACTGCCGGGGTACCGCACCTACGCCCTAGCACACCCCAAGGGCCCGGAACGCGGAGCCCGAGTGAGCGGCGGGGTCTGCACGTTCGTCAAGAAAGGCATAACAAGCCTGGAGCATACGCTCGCGCACACCGCGAACGTCGAGCACCTAACCGTGGAGCTGGTGGTAGGCCGCGGCAGCAAGAAGGAGCACGTCTACGTCACCAACGCATACGCGAAACCCCGGTACGCGCAACAACCATACGGAACAATCGTGGGGAAGCTCAAGCGGCTTGCCGAAGACCACACGACGCTGCTCTGCGGCGACTTTAACGCGCCGCACACGGAATGGGGCTACGGCCACGACACGGCAAAAGGAAAGAGTCTGCTGACGGAAACGCAAGCGGCCGGCTACCACCTCGTCAACGACGTTTCCATCCCGACGAGACACGCCCCGACGTCGGTGCACCGGGACACCAACCCGGACCTCGCCTTCAGTAACAACGCGAAGGTGAAGTGGAGAAACACCACCGAGACGCTCGGCAGCGACCACTGTCTCCTCGAGCTAACCGTTCCGTTAAAAGGCAGGGCGAGCCCCAAACGCACACACAAGCACACAGACTGGAACGCATTCCGGACCAACCTCGCGGACGTACCCGACGTCATAGACGACATAGAGAGGTGGACGGAGGCGATCCGCCGGGAAGCAAAGAGGGCCACCACCGAGCTCGAAGCCGAGGACGAAGTCAACGAGGTAGACAGCCGGCTCGCGCACCTCATCGAGGTGCGCGACTCGTTGAAACACCGATGGCGAACTCAGAAGCGCAACCGAACGCTTCGCAAGCGCGTGGCGCTCCTTAACAAGGAAATCGAAAAGCACTGCGCAGCGCTCAACCGCCAACGTTGGCACGCCGTATGCCAAGAGGCCGACGGACAGTTACACAAGAGTAGGACTTGGAAGCTGCTGCGCCACCTCCTCGACGAGAGTAAGACCAAAGGGGAGCAGCAGCACGTCCTGGCCCGCACCCTCCTCAAGGCTCGCAGGGAGCTAGGGGACGACGAGGTGCGGCGCAGACTGGACGCTAAGTACCTGCCGGCCACGCCGCCGACTCCGCTACCGGACTACGAGGGCGAGCCCAACGAGGCGCTCGACGCCGACATCGAAGAGTGGGAGGTGCGTGCGGTCCTGCAAAAGCTCAACTGCAAGTCGGCGGCCGGCCCGGACGGCGTGTCCAACAAGGAACTACGAAACCTGAGCGACGAGGCCATCACCGCGCTCACGACGTTCTACAACGCGTGCTGGCGGAGCGGCATCCTACCCCCCAAGTGGAAGGAGGCTCGCACGGTCCTAATACCCAAGCCGGGCAAGCCGCCAGACATCGAGAACCTGCGTCCCATCTCGCTCACGTCGTGCGTGGGCAAAGTGCTGGAGCATGTACTACTTAACCAATGGCAAAGGTATCTCGAGGACGGCGAGCACTATCCCAACACGATGCTCGGCTTCCGTGCGGGCCTCAGCACGCAAGACGCCATGCTGCTTCTCAAGCACGATATTATTGATAATAAGAGATCCGTCGACAACGCCGCCGTCCTGGGCCTGGACCTAAAAGGCGCCTTCGACAACGTTCGCCACGACGCCATACTACGGCAGGTGTCCCGCCTCAACATGGGAAGGAGGACGTTTGCCTACATTAGAGACTTTCTCACGGCACGCACAACGACCATCGTGGCCGGAGACTTAGAACTACCAACGAAAACGTTGGGCAGCGTGGGCACGCCGCAAGGAGCGGTGATCTCTCCGACGCTGTTCAACCTGGTGATGATCGGGGTTGCGGAACGCCTCGGCACCGCCCCCAACGTCAACCACACAATCTACGCCGACGACATCACCATCTGGGTGCCGGGCGGCAGCGACGGAGAGATCGAAGACTCGCTCCAGTGCGCGGTGAAAGCGGTCGAAGACCAGCTCGAGGGAACGGGGCTGCAATGCTCCCCCGCCAAGTCGGAACTACTAATCCTGAAGGCCCCGCGAAGCCCCAAGAACGGGAAGGCGGCAAACATCCAAGTGCGCACGGGCGACGGGTCGGCCATACCCGAGGTAGAGACCATCAGAGTCCTCGGACTACACATCCACGAACAACGACGCAACGCTCACACCGTCAAGCTACTGCAAATCAAAGCAAGCCGAGCACTCGGCCTCGTCAAGAAGATTGCCAACAGGCACGCCGGCATGAAGGAACGCAGCACGCTGAGGCTGGTCCAGTTGTTCGTCATAAGCCACCTGGCGTACGTGGCCGCCTTTCACAACTGGACCACGGCCGAACGCAATAAGCTCGACGCTCTCATACGCCGGGCATACAAAGCTGCGCTGGGCTTATACACCCACACAAATACACAGAACATGCTCGACTTAGGCTTGCACAACACGCTGAGCGAGATCATAGAGGCGCAAGCAACGGCGCAGATAGCCAGACTGGAAACGACGCGCACGGGCAGGGCCATCCTTGTCGCGGTAGGACACGAAACGAGGCTGCGGGAGAGCAAGAGGCGGCTGCCGCTGGCGCGCGAGGCCCGCGACAGCATCCGCGTCGCACCGATCCCACGGCACATGGACCCAACAGAGAACCATGAGCGTCGCCTGGCCAGGGCTCGCACCCTGGCAGAGACGTACGATGACGACGCCGGCGCCATGTACGTCGACGTGGCCCGATACCCCGACAACCGCCGACATGCCTACACGGCGGCGGTCGTGCAAGCAACCACCGGCAAAGTCGTCGCGGCGTGCAGCGTGCGTGTCGAGACGGCCACGGAGGCGGAGGAAACGGCCATAGCGCTGGCGGCAACCGCCAGAGGATGCACGACGGTGCTAAGTGACTCGAGGGAGGCAATCGCCAATTTCGCAAGGAACCAAGTGTGTGTGAACGCAGTGAGGGTGTGTCGAGCCCTGGACTCGCGGACGCCGATAACCTTGCGATGGTTCCCGGCCCACGTGGGCAGCGTGGGACCCGTTCGCAACCGCAACGAGGACGCGGACAGGGCGGCGAGGGCGCTAACCGGACGCCCCGTCGGCCGGCGCGCCGCGTCACCTCGTGCGGCCAAAGAAAACGACGACGCCAGAGACGACAACGACAACGCAGAAGACGAGGGGGTGGAAGAACAGGAGCCCGCCCCGATTACAACGTATGGAGGGGTCCTGGAATGGCACAGGGAGCAACGTAAACGCTACCCTGCACCGCACCCGGACCTCACCCGGCAGGAGGCGGCGCTCCTCCGACAACTCCAAGTGGGAGCGACGTGGACCCCGGTGTGGGCCGTGCATGTCACGCCCGAACGATACATCACGGACCAGTGTGCGGTGTGCGGGGCCGCGAGGGCGACCATGACCCACATGATGTGGGAGTGCAACGACGCGGAAGCGGGAACGAATATACTACCGCCCCATCTCGCGCGTGCGGTGCGCGAGACGGACAAGGACGCACAGAAAGCCGCCGCGCAGTTTGCGCTGGCGGCGATCACACGCCAGCAGTCGCGGCCGGCACCCCCCTCCTAGCGAGGGAGTGAGAGCCACCGTGACCTTTTAGCCGGCGAGTAAAGATGTTGTTTCCCCCCCTTTCCGGAATATAGTTTGTTCATTCTCATTAACCATTACCTGACCTTTACCGATTAAGGTATGTACTCGAACTAAGAGTTAAGGTATGTGTTCGAACCAGTGTTGCGGAATGGGCGTCCCCATTCCATTCCAATTCCATTCCGGGGAATTACATGTTGACTAAATTCCATTCCTTTCAATTCCTCGGAATGCCGGAACTTCGCCCATTCCCACTCCGGGAATTGCCGGGCAGTCCAATTCCATTCCTCTAATTCCTCAACGTTTTATCGGGTGATTATCAAGTTACCAATGAACCCACCATTAAGCTGATGTTATTACACGCGTTAAGAACTGCTAAAATACGCAAAACACGTAACCAAGGTCTAGAAATAGTGGCTTTGTGGCATATCTCGTTCAGTGCAATCACCCTACTAATTCCCACAGGGACAGTTCTCCAGGTAGTTATTATAGTATTTGCATGGTCAGCACGTATTTACGAGTTGCAATGCTTTAATGTTGTTTAAGTGTGAATGTTTTAAGGCTAACGTGACGACATGCTCTATTTTTGTGTTGACAAAAGTATGGTTGAAGAAGACATTAACACGCGTATGGAGCGGTCGTGAGCATGTTTAGAACTATAGTTTTATTAACAAGGAAGAGAATCTCCGGATCTGGTGGTATCAGTTGGAAGAATTACCGCTCGAGCACCTTTTCCCGCCTTTGCACCAAATACGGATCACGGGCCGCACAGGTCGTCAGCACTCGCGCATGTCAAGCGCGCCTCGAAAGCACGGATAGGTTCAGAACTTCCTGTGTTTGCGTGTGCGTATAGGTAGGCACGCAATGTCACCCTTGTCGAAAAGCTTAGTTACGTGCGTCAGGTATCATCCACTGCGCACGAGCGAAAGTTCGAACAGGCTGTGCTTATAGAGTATGCGCGACCTTTGTATGGGTGTCTCGATGAGAACCAATGCGCAGGGAGAATTCTTTTTTCTCTCGTTAGTGTATACTGGGATACTGCATTAATTCGTATACTAATCTGCGTCTTGTTTTTTTTTTCTTTTAGAAATTGGGAGATTGTTCCCACTTTAGCACCACGCAACCTTTGGCTCTAGCTAACTGAAGAAGGACTTAGAGAATGCGTTGCGGCCATGGACTCAGCAAAACTGAGTCCAAGGCCTGCGTAACTAATTGTATAACCGAGACCTGTAGACTTAATTTGAGACTTTGCATGCAGTGGAGTAGCAATGAAGGTCCCCCAAGTGTCATCTGGTCTGGGCGATCAACTGAAAGAAAAGATGTAAAGGAAAATGATAACGATAATGACACGTTCGGCAGCCGGTCAGTCTAGTGTTGTGGAAATCCCTACGCCAGAAAAAAGTGCGTAGTTGTCCTCGTTGATATATTGTAGGGTTTAACGCGCCGACGCAACGCAGGCAATGAGGCGCGTCGTAGTGGAGGGCTCCGGATTAATTTTGACCACCTTAGGCCGAAATCTCGTACACACGGGCGTTTTTGCTTTTCGCCTCCATCAGGAAAGCGGCCGCCGCGGCCGGGAATCGAACCGCGACCTCGTGCTCAGCAGCGCAATTAGGTCTCCTCGTGAATTTTATATGCTGCAATACAGGTCTCAAGCTGCCTGAAAGGGCGAAAAAAAGTTTATTTTGGTTTCATTCATCAAAATTACGTAACAAAATGGTGTGAGCCAAATGGGCGTTTCGCCGTTCAGTTCTGAAAACACGAAGTGTAAATGACGGCTGCTTCAACGATCAGTTCTAAAAACAAAAAGAAGTAAACTAATACAGTTGCCTTCTGCCTGTGTGTTGCGCTTGACAAACGAGCTGCTTAAAAGAGGTGTTTGAGAGCCGGTTTTGCTTCGTCTGTCACTAACAGAGATGCCGTGTAAAACACGCGTTCCACGTCAGCTGACGTCACATTTACAACGGAAACTGCCCTTGCGAGTCAGGAAAGCAATGGAAAGTGGCTAGCGTTCGCTTTCCGTTAGGTCGGGACCGTTTAGGAACAAAGCTTGCAGCGTGCAGCTTGCAGGCGCAGGCGTGACCGCAGTTCCTATCGCATGGGCTCTCCCGTTTCGGGTGGATTCTCGAACCAATATTTTAGGCCTTCGTAGACGCTGCTTCGGGCAAAGGCGTCCGAGTGTCTAGACAGGAGGGCCAGTATTGCAAAACGTCCTGGGGGAGGAGGGGGGAGCGCGAAGGTAGATGGGGCGTAAGCTGATATGCGAAATTTCGCAGTGAACACAAGCACCGCGCCAGAGTCCCGATGACGGCGAGGTGGGATCCGGACGCAAAAAACAAAAGTGAAGCGTGGGGAGACAGCTCGCAGCCGGGGCGAAGGCGCCGCCAAGGTAAAAAATCACAAGGCGAAGTTGGTGGGAGATATAGGGGGTGGGGATACCACCGCGGTAGTTCCCCACGACGGATACCAACGGCTTAGAGCCGCGTTTATTAGGCGGAGAATCGGGACGAACCTCGTAGCAGCGCTGTATTTAAGGACATAATTGTAGTAGAATCGTTGCTTATAAATATACCGTGCTTGTAATCAACCAATCGATTTTAACAGTACTGGAAGGCTCCGGCTTACTAATGCTTGAACTTGGGCTGGTGGGATCTTTTGCGTATATTTGCATATTTTGACAAAAAACAACGCGTAGAAGGAAAAATGCACGTAATTCCATTCCCATTCCATTCCGCGCAAAATGCGCTTAATTCCATTCCCATTCCATTCCTTCAAGTATTGTCGTCATTCCATTCCCATTCCATTCCGGGGTCGCGAAAATGTGGAATGATTCCGGATTCATTCCAATTCCGGACTGGTAACTCCGCAACACTGGTTCGAACTAATGGAGTAGCAGGCGCAATTGTCTGGGGACATCCACGTTTATTTTTCGCGACAATATCTTGCCTGACCAGGTTCTAAGCAACTGTATCGCACGCACACATGGGTTTAAAGTGACCCGGTCACTGAATATTTTAGTTCAAAGCTGCAGGTTCCACGCCCAAACAGGTGTTTTATGATTTAAGCATTGTACAAGTTGAACTTAAAAAATTCACGTTCGAAAGTACTTGGCCTGATTGACTAATTGCAGCGTTTGAAAAATTTAAAAAATGCGCAATTTAATGTACTATTGTTAGTGATCTATT
Organism: Haemaphysalis longicornis; assembly: GCF_048455015.1. Lineage (NCBI taxonomy): Eukaryota > Metazoa > Arthropoda > Arachnida > Ixodida > Ixodidae > Haemaphysalis > Haemaphysalis longicornis. The sequence goes on from NW_027526323.1 coordinate 285,846, forward strand.
ACAAATCAGGCGATTTGCTGGGCGATTTGTAATGAAAGGTGAATTTTTCGAATTATTCCAAACCACTGCTTCTTGATTCCTTGCAAAACCAGTGAACTATTGTAAGTGATTCACCAATGATAATGCAAATTGCCAGTCCTCTGCGACGGCGCCCTGACTTCTTTTAGGCACCGCACTACTACAGGAGCGCACGGGCAAAACATTCAGCTGCTAATTCGTAAGAGGCTACCACTGCTTCTCACAGTTGGTCAGTAGAAGCATGTTGAGAGAACACGCCCATAAAACGAGCGAACTTATTGTTCAAAGTTGAAGAAAATATAATTTTGTTATATAAGGAATCTATTTCTAGGGCAGTAATCACGGTGAAACCAAGGTGCAGATTTGGGCGAGTTGGTACGGGTTCATAAGGAAAAAACAACCAGCGCAAGGAAGACGAGGAAGGCTACAAACACAGCGCTGCACTCACAACTGAAATTTTTAATGAATTTATATGCTTACTTTTCATTAAAAATTTCAGTTGTGAGTAAGGCGCTGTGTTTACAGTAACAACGAATAACCTATGTTTCGTTGAGGGATTATTTATGCTTCGAAAAGCGATGTAGAGCTTGTTACTTCTTGATCGGAATGAGAAGCAATAGTTAAAACAAGGTGCCGTAGTTAAAAGTAGTATGCTTATTCATTTCTACGGCGAAAACAAGCCAGCTGACCTATCAATGCCCTGTTACCGCGTAGGCTGCCATCTGAACGTACAGGTGCCGTTAGAAGTAATTGGAGCACGGGAGCTGTGGCCGAACCGTATCGGAGCGCCGTGTAGCTACATCGGCGGTAAACGAAAGGACGAGAACATGCATGCGCGTCTGCCGACGGCGATAGCCCATTTATACCTCGCAAACCAATTCTTTTAACCTAGCTTCGAACATTGTTCGCAGCATACTGGGGCCCTATTCTCGACTGCACAAACTGCTGGCATTTCGCCCATGTTTTTTTGCGTAAGCACGACGTAAGCAATCAGTGACGTGCTGCACCTATATAGCTATGACGACATGCAGCGTAATTTGACGAGTCACTCATAAAGATCGCTACCAAGGTATCAGATATTGTGCCAGAAAGATATAAAAACACTTGGCATGTACTATAAAAATTAAGACGGTAGCTGGGGCTGACAAAAAAAACACATTTCTGGAGGTCAAATTTGGCGTCAACACCACAAGGCAATCGAGTAACGTTGATCCAAAAGCAAGCGAAAGGCGGATTTCAAGCTCAAGAACATCACACAATTTTTTTACCCTATCTATTTATTTCTTTCAATCGCTTTTAGTAACATAGCTGGGCTCTCTGCTCCAATGCAAGCTTTGTTGCGTTATCACCTTCCCTGCCGCCACCGCCGCCACGCCATCGTCTGCTGCTATGTTACAAGTTTATGGCGTGATCAGAGAAAAAGACGGCCGATACCATCGCTTGTATGACACATAAGAGCAGCGAAGCGCTACGCCTGATAACCGCGGAGCGCACCGATGTCGCCGATACACTCATTCGTCAAGCTCGACTTCAATCAGCGCTGTAATGAACCAAATAGTCACTTTTCTTTGTTATTTTTCTATTGAGTTCGATCATGTGACGCAACAGCTTACTAGGGCGAGTATGGACAAATGCCAAGCATTGGGTTCTCTTTGTCATGGAGAGGCTTGTACTGCCCTCTTACGTTGCGGTTACGCACGGGTTACGCCAAACAAATAATTTTTATTTTATTGCCAAACATAAAAGCAAAATACTGCACGTTATTTGTTTGCTCCATGATCGCTGACTTGGAAGCAGTTGAAACTGTAATTTGTTTCTCTAGGAAACATGCTTTACACAGCGCGCATGCGAAACTGCGCCTGCTGAAAATTGCCGCACATTTCGCGGCGCCGTAAGCCGGGGCCATATTTTGCTTGTATTTTGCGACAAACATGTCGAAAAATACAAGCAAAATAGGGCAAAAAATGGCCCCGGCTTACGGCGCCGCGAATAATGCGGCAAGTTGCAGCAGGCCGCCAGTTTCAAGCTGTTACGTAGCATTACGTCACTTTTACGCAGCCTGAAGTTGCCAATGCATGGCGTAATCGTTCCCGCCAACTGTTTAAATACGTCACGCCTTCTCAGCCAATCACAGAGGGGGTGTGTATTACAAGCAGGATTGTTCTTGAATAGCAAAGACAGGCTTACGTTGTCATGTCCGCTGCATTTAGTCTGGTTTTTCATTGCCGGCCAAGAATTATGCGACTTTAGTAACGAGAAATAAGGCAAACTTTAGAACTGGTGTCCGTAAACGACATGAAACGTCAAAATGACGACAGCACACACAACCGCTTTGTCAACCGGAAGCACGTGACCAAAATTGAAAGCCAATCAGAAAAGACTTCCGGAAAATTGCCTGAATTGCCGGCAATTTGTGCAGTCGGAAATAGGGCCCCTGGTCTCGGCGATGGCGCTGATAGCAGAGTCGCATCTCCAAAACATCTCTGGCGCACTTCCAGCGCACGCGAGCTGGCCGGAAAAACGGCGCGCTATCACAGGAATCTGCAGTCACAGTTTTTCTTTCAAGCATATTTATGTGTGTGCGCTATCAGCGCTATCACCGAGACCAGTATGCTGCGAATAATGTTCGAAGCTAAGTTAAAAGAAGTGGTTTGCGAGGTATAAAAGGGCTATCGCCGTCGGCAGGCGCGCATGCGTGTTCTCGTCCTTTCGTTTACCGCCGGTAAAGCTACACGGCGCTCCTATGCGGTTCGGCCACAGCTCCCGCGCTCCAATTACTCCTAACGGCATCTGTACGCGTCCTTCTGCGTTGAAAACCGGTATCCCAAGCAAAATGCATCGGTTTCGATATTACAACTGATGAAGCAATGGAGAGAATTCCATTGTTTAGGTTCCAATGGAACCTAGGTGTTCCATTTTCAGCGCAAATTGCCAGCGGTCGAAAAGAAGTTATACTTCTTTCTTTTTCCGTTGCGCATATTCACTGCGGAGGACGGCTAGAAATAAGGACCTTTAGGTGGCTAATACGCCTGGTTCTGAAAATTCACAAGAGCTGTTAATTTGAAAGTTAAACGCTGTAGCATAGTACTACGTGCCACGCGCTGTCATAGAAAGCGAAAAAAGTGACTCAAAGATGCTGTAGCAGAAGAGCAGCCGGACGGAGAAACACGCGCCAAAAGGCAAAAAACACGAAAGAAACACGAAATAAAGAAAAGCACAAGAGATGTAGTAGTAGTAAAAATTTTATTGAAACGGGAGAGCGCTGGTCAAAACAGGGGAAAGGAAAAGGGACAGAGTAATTAGAGCACCGGGGCAGTGGTGCAGTTTTTGGATTTCACAGTGTAACTCTTTTTTCACACTGATCAGGACTCGGTTCGTTTCAGCCCAAATCTTGAAATGAGTATCATCGTGCTTTCGCCTTTAAAACGCGCAAGCAGCGTTGAATGGCTCAGGAAAATTTTCGTTAACGTACTGGGCATTTCAGTTAAAGATTAAACTTCATCACTATTTAGATATCAGGATTGCAAAACCAGCATGCCTATGCATAACCCTCGCAAACTTCCCTGTGCGAAGCTGAAATACGCTTCAAGAACGTGCCTTAAAAAGGAAAGATAGAAATATGTAGCCTGGTGCGGAGTATGGTAGGCATAGGAAAACTGTGGCATGTTCAAACTAAACCAGGAGGAAGTCCTTACCTTCAGTTTGTCAACAGCTGCTGGCGGTAACTGCAACCTCTGACTGTCGCCAACAGCGAGTGACTCTTGGTCAAGCGGACACACGATGTTTCCGTCCTCCACGCTGTGACTCTCGCACGACTCGCACAGGGTGTGGAGACAAGGCAGTATAACCGTCCTCTGAGGAATCACGCCGCACAGTGCGCACGCAAGGTGAGAAGGCACTGGTGCAGCGAACTTGGTGACTCGCCAGCTCGCGCCACTGACGAGGCCTTGCACTCGGTGAAGTGGGGCGTCTCCGTCTGCGACAGCTCCGTCTGCGACGCTTCCTGGCGAAGTAGTACGCCCTACGGCAGCACTCAGCCAACGGGCGGAGTATGAAACGGAGTACTGACAAGCAGCTCAGGGTTCGCGAAACGCCCCTTGAATGATAACAGCTCAGATAACCGTCGCAGCAGACCGGCGCCGGATATCTATTCTGTGCTGGCGGTGTGCACCTCTCCGTGGTGTGCACTCACGCGATGTGAGCGAGATTGGCGAAACACCTTTCTGTGATAGAAAATCCTGTGTAGCCAAGTCACTGAGGCAAGCGTACGTGCTTATAGCAGGATTTAAAGCGCTCCATTTGCTCGATGTAGTCGCCCCGAAAGCGCACATACTTTACTTATTTCGGGTACCATGAAAACATCCCTACACCACAAAACTAGGCAAACATTTCCCAACTTGGGGTTGGTGTTACTGAAATAGGCGTAACGTAAGTGCAATAAAAGGGTGGCTACGGCGGAAATTAAAAAAAAACAAATTTGCGAAGAGTCATATTCGGCATGAGCGGCGTGTTGAAGGAGCAAAAAAAAATGAGGGCCAGAAGTCAATAATACCGAGGAAGACGAAGGAGAAATTCAACAGTTTTTTGAGCTTGGTCGAAGTACGTTCATTTTTTCAGACGAAGGAAAGCGGACAAAGACGGCTCCCCTGAAGGACCTACGAACCCACGACCTTTGGAGTACGCGGTACGAAGCCATACCAACTATTCCACCACGGAGGCTACAATGTGCGTGCGTGCACGCCTACGTGCGTGCGTGTCAGATGGGTTACTGTGTAGAAATAAAGGAAGTTGTCTACAACGTGCGTGCGTAGCTTTCTTGAGCTTCTTGTCTTCATTCTGAGTTTTTCATATCCAGATTTGACGATGAGTAGTCAAATACATTGGGGTATTTATTGTTTGAAGGTTTTCCTTTGCCTGTCTTCGCCCACATTGTCCATTTACACATTATGGCGACTACGGGCCCACCTTAACGAATTTTGTATTTTCGCAAAGATGCGAGATGCAGATGTGCAGGACGGATTTGTTTTGGGATTTTTCACTTGTGCGAGGAGGCGCTTCTCAGAGGACAGGAGTCGGCGTATAGACGGTACACGCAGTGCGCGTGCCGTGGTCGGGGAGATCTTCAACATTTTTTTCTCGCTCACCGCTTCTCGGCCGCTAGACAACTGCTTTTGAAGGACCCTTTTGAGCGTTTTTGGTTGACTCTACCTGTTTCACTTATATTATCTATTAGGGCAACCAATTCGGGGTAACCAAAAAGGGGAATATATACAGTGAAATCTCGTTGATACATTTTTCACGGGAACCGGAAAATAAAGCGTATTATCCGAAAATCGTATTATTCAAATAGGGTACAAAATAAGGAAAATATGCATGCTCCATCAGGAACTCCCTTTTATGGAGCAACATTGAAGTAACTGCTCAATTTATACTGCCATTTCTTCTTTAAATGTCCAGGAGTACATTCTTCTAAAAGGTACAAAAAGAAGATGCCGGTATTTGTTGCTGTATCAGACACTGCTTTGTACGACAATCCGTGTCGTGCCGTAGATCGGTGAAGGCAGCCTCCGGATGCTTGAAAGTTTTGAATACCCAAGGAGAGCACGATGTTGTGAACTGCTTCGCGTAGAACTGACGCGTCGAAGTTCACACCTGAAGCTCTTACTTCCTTAATACCTGTCCTACACAAGCGTTTGAAAGGACATTTCAGTCGAATGGCCTTCGAAATTTCAAAAGTCACTCGAACTAAAAAGAGTTCCACCGATCTACACGACATTTCTCAAAGGCAGTTGAAAGATTCCGCGTTCGCCCGCCATGTTTTCAGTGTCGGCACTGCTGCCCTGTTTTCTTATTGACAATAATTTGATTTTAAAGTTAAAATGAGCAAAAAACAGTTATTAGCATTTAAATTTATAACATTCTACAATCGTGCACAAAGCATCTGCTGACAGCCAGATTTTCTTTTCTTTCTTTTTTTTTTTTGCAGCGCTGGTGTTGAGAGTATCAAGTTACCTTGTGACCGTAAAGCGAGGGACAGAAAACAAAAACAAGGGAGATATTATGAATATTGTGCACTTTAAACCCCAATTTTTACTCGTCAATAATTGTTTTTGTAATTACGGAATGCAGAAACTGCTCCCGAGAGTAGGACCATTCGCGTTTCGAAGGCCTTTGAGAATTTCAAAGGTCAGATGTCGTCCTCCTTTCACTCCAATGGCATTTTGATAAAATGCCTTTGAAAAACGTCGTGTAGCAGCTCAAAGGAGTCATTCGAGTCAAATGGCATTTGACTCAAAGGCCTTCGAAACGCTCGTGTAGCACGGGTATTAGCCATGTAAGCAGGATGCTTTCCTTTTGCTCATGCTTCGCACCTGGTGTTTGTTTTACACCAGGTACAAAAACTTGCTGCTTCTTGAGAAGTTACTCTTGCTGACCGACAATAGTGTTGAGCGTTGGCGCTGGCAAGGCGAGCTCACACGCCAATTCCACGCGCTTCCTCCTCGGGTTCTCTTCGAATTGGCGTACAGTTTCCACTTGCGCCTGGTATTTCTTTGACGTTGTCACCAGCCTGGAAACACGGCCGCGCATATCAAAAAGGCAAAAAGAGAACAAATCACTGCGTTGGAAGCACGGTCCATGGAGAAGTTGGGAAGGGGAGTCGCGCCGGCCACGAGCATTGCGCGCCTTCTTCGTTGTTTATGATACGATTTGCCACAAGGCGGGCGCATTACCTGACTTATCGTCAGGCTTGTACGGAACGGCCATGCATATTTCAATAAAATTTAGTCGCCAGTCAGCGCCCGTACTGGTCAGCTTTTCTCGTCCTGTCCTTGCGCTGTTTTGATCATGGATCCTTACCTACTCGCCCAGCTTGGAACTCTTGTTCAATATATTGGGGAACCTCCACGGATGTTCTCCTGAAACTGCATGGTGCTCATTGTGAGATCCGCTATCGTATACGCTTCGCCAGTTCTGAATGGTTTGTTACCTTCTGGAGAGAAAAACTCATCGTATTCTTAGCGAGAAGTCTCTGAGTTGCCGAGTGGCCTCGGGCGTCTGTCGCGACTTCGGGGGGTGGTTGGTTCGAAACCCACTGCCGGACACCCACCGGTAAAAATGGGAACGAGCGTTCCACGGCCTCGCGCCCGGCTTCTCGGGGGTTTGCGCTTGCTGGAAGTCCCGTTAACCCCGCGGTGCCCCGCAGGGGCAGCCCTGTTTTGAACGCCCGGCCCGCAAGGGTGGTTCCTTCGGTACGTAGTTGCACGTGGTTCGTGAATCAAGAGAAGAAGAACCTTGCCCGCGAAATCCCCAGAGTTCGCGGGGGGAAGGGGTGTTCCAAGGCATTGCGGTACTGCGGCTATGAGAAATAATTCGTAACCCGCTCAGAACATTCGCGCAACACGCTTGCCACCCACTAGCAAACGCGATAAAGCCGCGCGAACTGGTTCTAGGATCTCCGCTATGCCGGGCCACTATAAGGCACTCCTTCCTGGATTCAGACGTTGGCCTTACTTCAGCCCGTCCTGGCTTCTTCCGCAGCCTGACATCACTCTTTGAAGAGAATCATCGACAAGAAGGCGAATGTTCCGTCCGCCGGATTGGTCCAACTAGCGCTGGTGCATATGTACAGCGCTCATGTTGACAAGCTACATGTGTGTACGGTTGGTTATGCAATGGAAGCATGTCCGCTTGCGTATTCGCAGTGCCTGCATTGGGTGAGGAGCGCATGTTCAGACTGCCCCACGTACCTCGACAACTGCGGAACTCTGTGCCATTCTAGAGGCTGTAAAAGTTATTGCCACGAAAGTGCTAGGTGGGTTGCCTGCTCATACTCAAAGCCAGCCCTAGAGCTCATATGAAACGTTCAGGCCAAGAATGGGTACCGTATATTTGCTATTACGATTGCCGAACTCTTTCAAACGGCCCATGAGAATGGGCATGTTGCAGATTTCTCGTATTGTGTTACTCTCTCTTTGTTTTTTGTTTTTTATCCAAATTGATTTATTCAGACAAAATTTCCAGGGTGAATGGGCTAAAGTCAGATAGACTCTGCCTGACTAAGGCCCATTCACCCGTACATGAGCATTGCTAACAGCGGTAGCAGCGAACATAAACAAAGTACAGAATGCAAGAAAACAACATCAATAGCAAAGAACTTCACTGAAAGAAAAATTCAGCCAAGCAAATATACATAAATGCAAAACAGCAATCATACCACCGGTGCAACATCAGCAGAGTTCATTCCATAGTACGGGAAAGAAGATACTGCTTGGCATCGCGTTTGAAGGATTGTATCGAACGAGATTCGTGGATCATTTTCGGAATATCAGGATGTTTCTTCAAGAAACAAGGTATTAAATAAGCAAATGTTTGGGTACCATAATTTGTCTGATCATTCGGGTTTTGTATAGTTCGTGCCTAAATGTATAATACATGTTGGGTGGTTGATACTGCCTATAAAAGGCGGGTTCATAGAGTTTATGTTTGTTGAAAATGCGTATTAAGAGCTTGAAATCAAATAGCTGCGTAATTTTTAGCAATTTTATTTCAGAGAACGCTGGTGAGGTATGTTCCAAGTAATGAAGTCTTTCAATACATCGAACAGCTCGTTTTTGTAGTACTATTATTCGTTTCATCTTCGTTGTAGTCGCCGTGCCCCATAATAACGAGCAGTAGTGCAAGTGAGATTGCACCAATGCGTAATACAATTGTCATAATATAGTTTCAGGAACCAGCTGCCTAATTTTATACAACATTCCTATAGATATTGACACGTTTGCATGTAGCTTGTCTATATGGGGCGTCCAACTCAGGCTTTCTTCCAAAACAACTCCAAGGAATTTGTATGAATAGACACGTTCTACAACACAATTTTGAAAATGTATTTCGATTTCAGTATCATCCGGTTTACTACTTGAACACGACATATTTAGTTTTTGCAACATTTATCTGCAGTTGATTCACCCGTAACCAGGTTGCCAAGTCACCTAACCAGGTGTTAGCAGCCGCATTAATACTGCTGCTCCACAAGCCTGCTCAACAGAGAGCGTGACACCATGACACGAGCAGCTTTCTATAGGTTAGAAAATCTAAAAATTAAAGGGAAGATCCTAGAGGTTTTATATTGTAATATAAAACGCATCACATTGACCCATAAAATGTCTTCCCAGGAAAGCATTCATTCCAGAAGTGAAGCCCACTTTAAAAGGGGTCACGAAGACGAAATACAAGTTTGCCTTATTCGAAAGATTTCGTGTTATATAGTGCCCCCAGTGCATGTCCAGGAGCAAACGACGCTTTATTCACTGCGAAATTAATCAATTTAAGCTAGAATTTTGATTCTCGCGCCAAAATGTATGTTTGAACGACGTTTGCAATGACATCAAAAGAACATGTCTTTAACACAAACTTGGTGTGGAGTGGAGACTGGCTTACTGTTAGTCAACCTAGATTGCGCCACCACACCGCGGAAAGCAAGCCGTTTTCTGCCTATGGTTTGTTGGTAACCGCATTTAAACCTGGCTTGTTTTTGTTCATGAAGACAATATTCGTTTCGTGAAACACGGTGCTCGCGCGACAGATATGGTCGCGTAAGAAACCGTGGCTTGCGTCAATTCGCCAGCGTCGTCTAAGACACCCCCACAGCCCCGCAGTGCTGCGCCTCTAAACCAAGCATAGTGCGCGCAGTACCAACAGCAGTACGCATCGGCAATTCTATGTTTACGTGTTCTTTCGTAACTTCCCCTGTTTGTCCCACCATTCTTACTGATATTAAAGAATGTGCCCTAACTTTAAGCGCAAATCGCACGTTCGGCAAGCTTACAAGCTCTGCCTAATTGGCGTTTGTTTTTTCCGGCCTCCGCCAATCCCAGAGCTGGCTCGTACGACATGATACGTTCTGTTGAGGGAAATGAGCTAGTGGGCCGCATGGCTATTTCCTTTTTTTCCTAATTATACAGCTTAATTGAGCGATGTTTACGTTAAAAGCGGTGTCAGCATGATTCTACTAGGCATTTTTTTGAACGAACCAAACTTGCATTATGTCTTCACGGCCCCTTTAAAGGTACACTGAAGTGAATTTGTCAAGCTCCCGGTTTCGCTTGCACTGCGTAGACTGGCTCAAATTAGCACACTTTTCATCGTTCATCCGGTTGATAAGTCGGTAATTATTTTATAAAGCGGGAAAGAAGAAAAACTACCATGCGCGGTATGTGGCGGCCGCACCAAGCCTTTCGTACAATTTATCAACCAATTTAAATAAGCAGGCGTTAAAAGTAACCTTAACCAGGCAGATGCGTTAAAGCAAATTCTTTTTAGAACGACAATTGGCTGGCGATTACGATACTCCCTGATGCGAGATTTTGGCGCAGCAGCAGTGCGTTGAGGCAGCACTCACTCGTGGTTCTCTCGACGGCAGCGATGATGAGCCTCTGCGTCGGCGGCGCGAAGTACGTCTCAGAAAGGGAGCGCGAACCGCGTCTTAGGCAGGTAACGCACACAAACTTCACGCGCACGACCCCCTCACGTTTTCGCCAGTGTCGCGTAGACGAGCGTCTCGTGCATGCACAGCCTACTGCCCCCCCCCCCCCTTCGAGGGATGTTCGCCGCCATGGCGAATGGCCGTCCCCTCACATTTTCGCGACACTCTCCTCGTTACAGCATATGCCACCCCCCCTCCCCCACCGCGCACTTTCGGAGAGCGCTCGCGCGGCCACGGCAAAGCGCCGTCCCCCCACAATTTCGCCACACTCTTCTCCTGTGATTTATTTCGCTATTCGGTCTTGGCATCGTTCACTCGGTTACGACGGCGACGTGGTTTACCCTGAGACGGCCGCTAAAAGACTGCGCCCTAAAACAGCGCCATCAACTACCGAACGACTTACAGCGCACACGTTGAAAAATAACGTCGCGCCTGAGCGTATTTGCAGGATATGTGTACTTGTTTTATCCATCAAATAAACGTTTCAAAGTCCGCGCTTGTCACATGAGTCTTCTGAGTCCTTGTCGACGTTAGCGCTTTAATGACAAAGAGAAATTGTGATAGAGACAGAGAGAGAACTACCTGTAATAAAGTCTGGCAATTTTAGCTGGGCTAAAACGCCTTGCTTGCTACGCCAGATACGCGGGGTGACAATCATAGAGATGATGAGGATGATGTCAAAGAAGTTGATGCGCATGAAAGCGATCAGTCATTTGCAGAGACTCGTCAAGACCTTTGTGGCAGATACGCGATCAGAGGTTTTGTGGCCCGTGAATCACGTTTGTAACACGCCCACGGGCCTAAGGCGTCTTTGAGTTGAATGGCCACGGAAAGCAGAAGTTCCAAAGACATTGCGGGGGACACTCTTTCGTAGAACATCCGCAGATCAGGTGGTGCAGGGTTTCGCGCACATTGCAGCGTGCGGAGAGTGGGGATGTGGTCTGTTTCACCTTAAAGGTGATGGTGAGCGTCTACGCGACATTCAGCCGTATGCGATGTAGAATTACTTCTCCCAGAATGTGTTCCGTAGCTGAAAACCAACTTTACCAAGAAAATATTTTTCTACGACCATAAATTTTCTGGAAAATTGCGCCACCAAAAAAAGCTCAAAATATTGTTTCCTAAAGAGATATGCACTGAAAATTTAAGGGCCATTTTGGGAAACACTGCCGAAATATTCAGAACACCTGCCTTTCACGTGCGAATAAGCATAATGAGGCTTTCCGATGCGAAATTATATGGCTAGTTCAGAGAAATTTCCGGGGCCGAGCATACATTCTTTATTCGTTCTGAAATAGTTTTGAAGCTTGGCGAGAAACCTAAAAGTAAGGCCGAGTAGCGCATATATGCGGATTTGGAGCATTGAAGAGGCAAAAAAATTGCTTCTTAGAGCAAAGCCCTGTCTAAATTACTGCATGTCGCCCCCCCCCCCCCCCCCTAAAAAAAAAAGTACTCCCAGAACAAGCTTGCAGGTGAAGTAGACTTCACACAGTGTGCGTTGCGTTGGTTCGGCACACCTTCAAAAATTGTGTTGTGCTAAAAAGAGGTCACGCAGCGCTGGGCTTAATCCTAGGATGGAAAAATACCATTATCAAACTTAGCCATTTCACGTATGATGCAAAGTGACCACTGCAGCGTGAAGGCAGCAAGAATGCTGTTTTCCTTATGCCTGATGCTTGCCGCAACGAGGGTCAACGAAGCTGTCACTGTTGCGAATATTATAGACCATGAAGATTTGGCTGCAACCAAGTAGCCCCCGTATAAGCCTTGCTGGCAACATCGTCTTCTGTGGGAGAAATCTTAACCACTTTTTAACGAAATGTTAACAATCTGCCATGATATCCCTGCTAACGACATAGAATGCGTTTTCGCAGCCAAGTTGCGCGAAAAAATCTACGGACTGCCGGACCAACTCACTCTCTCTCTCTCTCGAGGATGTGGTGAGAGAGGCATCAGCCTACTCATAGGGTCCGACCAGCTGTGGAAGTTAGGGAGTGGCGAAATAATTCACAGCACGGAGGTGCAGGGATTGGTCCCTGTGAAGAGCACTCTCGGATGGACGCTGCAAAATTCAGCCCGAAATCAGGGCATGATATTGGGCTGCGAGCAACTATTAATGGGCGTCTTCAGGATTAAAGTGCTTCCAAGAGCGGTCACTAATGCTGACATTCACATCAGCTGCCTCACGAAGAAGAACGTTAACACG